>NC_066847.1:1108793-1408793 GCF_001640805.2 Lates calcarifer
ATAAAAATGTCATACTATAGTAAGGTGTTCAAAAACTGATAAAAATGTCATACTATAGTAAGGTGTTCAAAATGTGATAAAAATGTCATACTATAGTAAGGTGTTCAAAAACTGTGATAAAAATGTCAAAAATGATAAAAATGTCATACTATAGTAAGGTGTTCAAAAACTGATAAAAATGTCATACTATAGTAAGGTGTTCAAAAATGTGATAAAAATGTCATACTATAGTAAGGTGTTCAAAATGTGATAAAAAATGTCATACTATAGTAAGGTGTTCAAAAATGCTGATAAAAATGTCATACTATAGTAAGGTGTTCAAAATGTGATAAAAATGTCATACTATAGTAAGGTGTTCAAAATAGTGATAAAAATGTCATACTATAGTAAGGTGTTCAAAAACTGATAAAAATGTCATACTATAGTAAGGTGTTCAAAAACTGATAAAAAATGTCATACTATAGTAAGGTGTTCAAAATGTGATAAAAATGTCATACTATATGTCAAGGGTGTTCAAAAACTGATAAAAATGTCATACTATAGTAAGGTGTTCACTGAAAATGTGATAAAAAATGTCATACTATAGTAAGGTGTTCAAAAACTGATAAAAATGTCATACTATAGTAAGGTGTTCAAAATGTGATAAAAATGTCATACTATAGTAAGGTGTTCAAAATGATGATAAAAATGTCATACTATAGTAAGGTGTTCAAAAATATGATAAAAATGTCATACTATAGTAAGGCACTGAAAATGTGATAAAAATGTCATACTATAGTAAGGTGTTCAAAAACTGATAAAAATGTCATACTATAGTAAGGTGTTCACTGAAAATGTGATAAAAATGTCATACTATAGTAAGTGTTAAATGATAAAAATGTCATACTATGTAGTGTTCAAAATGTGATAAAAATGTCATACTATAGTAAGGTGTTCAAAATGTGATAAAAATGTCATACTATAGTAAGGTAAAATGTGATAAAAATGTCATACTATAGTCAGGTCGGCGTAAATAGTAAATCTAACCAACAGTAATTCAAACTGAAGCTGAGATAACGACAGAGTCAGACTGAGACCTGTAAACTACCACTGACCTTCATCTTCGTGTCTCTGTCTTCTCTCTGTCAGCTGATGCTTCAACTCTGAGCCTTGAGGAGAAAAATCACAAACAACAAATGTCAGTAACTTTTAAACCTTCAAATTAAAAGCACAGGGGGTTTCTGGGTAATGATACTGTCACAAGATAGAAGAGTAAAAGACCCTAAATCCACTAAGAAGCCTGTGTGTGGACTAACTGGTCCTGGAGTAATCAGACAGGACTGAATTGGTTTGAGAATTCAATTGAATTTGTCCTCAAACATTGTTGAAGCTGCTTTGACTTCACCAGCTCCTGATATTCACACAACAGCAGTGGATGGAAAAGTTCATTCATTTGCGTTTTCCTCTCCAGAATCAGTTCAAATTTGCACCAAATATGGTTGGAAAAAGTCACAATGAAGAAAAATTACGCTGTTTCTAGTTTGACACAGCTGCTGAACAAATCCTAAAGTGTGTAGGACACGTACCTCTTTGGTCCGTAAGGTGAGAGCTGATGTTTCTCTCCAGGCTGCAGCAGCTGAACAAGTAGACCTGGCTGATAAAACAGAGCCATAACATATGGTCATACAAACTTTCACCACCAAAATTTAATCAGTACAAGACACTAAAACCTTAACCTGAAATAAGTCTTTACTGACCTCAAAGAGAAAAGCAAATGAAATATATATTACATTTTAAAGCATAATTTTCACTTTCAAAACTTAAATTCAACCTTTTACGTTATAGTGTGATTTTAATGCAGTGGTTTCTAACAGTAATCTCAGCTCACACACTGTGGAGGAGCACAGGAGATAAAATCTACTTTTCACACTTAATAACAAAACAGCGCTCAGGTAAGTTTAAAGACGCCACAGTCAAATCACTTGTCACAGATAGACACATCAGGGGATCGGTGAATGGCCATGGACACATACAGGGCTGTTCACCTGCAATACATCCCGGAAATGGACACAAATCACCAAAAACTGAGACGCAAAACGAGATGTTAAAATGCCATGAAACGAGTAACGACCAGGAACGGATCTAAAACTCCACAGACTTTAAGAGACACGTAAATAAATGTAGTAAACTGCAGTAAACTGCAAGGTAGAGACGTAAAACCATGCAAAACGAGCACAAAAGAGACATCAACGAGATGTTAAACCACCACAAACTGACTTAAGATGAGTTACAGAGGCAGGGATGTCCATCTGTTCACATCAGATACCTACTTACATCAGTCATAGAAACACAAACACTCTTAGCCACGCAAATGAAACGCCTGAAAATAGATAAATACAAAACGATGTAAAACGACCACTAACAAAATACCACAAACTGGCCTCAAAGAACAAGTAGTCTGCAAGGTCACAGAACTGCAAAGACACTCAAAGAGCTAATGCTAATGCTAGTCCTGATGCTGGCTAAAGAGTTAGCTCGTTAGCCTTACCTTCGAGCCGCAGGTGTGCTCCGCGTCCAGCCTCACTCATGTTCGACAAACACAGTCCCGTAGCTTGTGTTAGCGTCCAGACTTCACTAATGGAGTTTTTCACAACGGCGACAAACCGAAGCGACAAAGCGACGAGTCAAATGTTGGTTTTACTCCGTGTTTTCATTCGTTTTTCCCACTTAGTTTCTCTGCGGCTCCGCTTTCCTCAACAACGTCAACAATGCTGACACACGCCAACCAACGTTGGCAGTGATTGGTCGGCGGATTAGCCTAGCTCTGATTGGTCGAAATTACAGTAACCAGCGGAAGTTGTCCTAATGTTCCAACGGACGGAAGAAGTGAGAGAAGAGGTGCGTTCAAGGTCGACTTCTGTTGACTTGATGGTGAACATAAGCTGCAGGTGACCGTGATACATTTTAGGCTTCTTCTCGTAGCGGGACTGAGCTCACAACAATGGCGGCTCTCACGGCGTTTGTCTTTTACCAGCTGTTCAGCTGAGGCCGTAAAGGACAGTCCAGCTATAACACTGTAGCAGAAACAGATTAACTGAAGAAACCTGTTCTGTGCTGATGGACATTTGTTTCCTACGCTGTGAAACAGTCATCAAACAGCTCCTGTTGTTCCACAGCAGCAGATATTTATTGCTCGGTGTGTTTTGGCTGCTGTACAGTTTGAGCTCCACGCGGGCGGGGCTCCGGTGGCGCTGTCCGGCCACGTGGTGCTGAAACTGCAGCAGGAAACTCGCTGCTCGGTGTCTGAAATCAAACGCACCTTCATCCCCGTGACACTGCAAAGATGTGATGTATGTTAATATCAGCAGATCCGCCACATAACAGAGAGTTTAACTTGGTATCTCTGCAGGAAAATCCGCCGTCACAGCTTGTGTGTGTGTGTCCAGATGATGCGCTGGCTGTTCTCTTTAAAAAGCCGTCACACCAAACTCCGTTGAAAATTCTATCAATTAAAGGTTTCCTTGCTTATAGATAAAAACACGTAATTTAAAACATAGTAAATAAAGTAGTTTCTGTATCTGTATATACCACTTTCAAATACGGCCTAAAGTAATTACACTAAATAACACGTCCTCAACTAAAACTCTCAACTTTTTAAGTAGGTGCTTTCAAGATTTCCATTTGATTACATCCTGACAAATGCTGACAGTGTGAACTGGTTTCTAGCTTTGAATTGTATTAAAAATCACGTCCACCTGAGACAGGGATATATATATACAAATATACGTGTCGACAAGTGGCAACTAGTGATGGAAAACCTCTTGTAAACAAGTCCTCTGATTTAAGCATCTGTAGTTGTGAGGAAACGTAAAATGAGTGGATTTGTAAAGGGAGTTCGGAGTGACTGACGTAAGCTAACAACGGGCAGGGCGATGACAGTGTCCGCTGATGTCTGTTAAACCCACATATATACATGACTTTATTTTTCTATTTTAGGGACAAGATGCGACAAAATGTGAGCATTAAAACACAACCAACCATCCCCCGTGCCGTCGGTGTCCGCTGGAACAAACACCTGAACGCAACGGTTGAATTTAACGCACCTGGTCGCGGTCGTCTGTCCCGGTTCCCCCGGTGTCCCTCCTCACTGGTTCTCCGGAGCGGGTCCAGTCAGTCCCCCAGGGTCACATACTGGACTCTGAACTGGGTGGGGTTTAATTGGTTTCGCGATTGTGCTGAATTTGTGCCGAGAAAACACGACTAGTGTCGAGTCAGCGAAGATGATCTGGACAACATCCGGCCGAAACCTTCAAAATAAAACGTAGAAAAAAAAAATACTTTGAGGATTGTAAATAGAGAAAATAAAGGGTTAATTCAGGAAGTTGGCGACGTCATCCTGCTGTAATATCTGTTTTTATTTAATATTTATTATTAATTCTTCTTTCAATGAGATTGTAGTAATGGACAGAGAAAAAGTATCATTTCAATATGGAAAATAGAATAGAATAGAATAACACATTTTTAGAACCATAAAACGGCGCGTTATTTGTTGTTTGTGTTACATTGGTTTGAGGTGCTGTTAAAATTCATAAAATCATTAAAACTGACTCTAATCCTTCACGTCTTTGTCATTTTATTTTGAACTCCTGTGCTGAAGTTGTTTGTTTTGCTGTTTTTGTGCTTCAGCTGATTGAACATTGGACCTTCCCATGGGGAATAACAAAATTCTCTACATCACCGTTCATGTTAAAGGCTAACACTTTTATTTTGAAGGCAAACTGGTTAAATTTCCGGTTAAGATTGCTCTAACTCATGCTGTGAATCAGTCTGAGGATGATGAAAATGATTCTTCTATTTAAAGGCTGTTTTTTTTGTTGTTGTAATAATTAATAATATAATTAATTGTAATAATTAGAAATAAAATAAGAAACGAACCAATAAATAAAGAGTTTAGACGACAAAGTTCTTCGGGCTCATCCCTGAATTTTATTTTGTGTTTTCTTAAAAAAACAAACATTTACAACTGAGATCACAGCCATATATAAATTACAACAGCAAACACAATAATCTATTTTAAATACACTCCTCCGCTCTGCGCTGACAGAAACCGCTCAACCAATAAAACAACAAGGTTAAAGTCAAATTCCTGTAAATTGAACTGTGAATAAACTGCAGTCCAGTGCATTGAAATATACAGAGTGGTGTTTGTTTTCTCTGCTGCAGTGAAACATCCTCACACACACTGATCCTTCACTCAGCAAACACTCGACTCTCACGTCAAATAAAACTAAACCTTTTCACTTTGACTCCACTCTGGATGTAAAATGAGTTTGCAGATGATTTAATTTATTTAGAGTTTTTGCTCCAGGGCACGTGGCTGCGGCAGGAATCGAACCTGTGACGTTTCAGTTTGATCTAACAGTGAATAAAGTTTCTTTCGGAGGTCAACAGGGTCAAAGCAGCTTCATTTTGAAAAGCAAACGTGGATTTCAGAAATGAATGAAATACCTGCTGCTGCTGCCGAGGAGCCCTGGAGCAAACGGTTAGTGGAGCTGCTGCTTAGCTGCACAGGTGACAGACAGACAGACTGACAGACAGACAGACAGACAGACAGACAGACAGACAGGTGAACATGCATCAGATCAGAAACACAAACTGAGCTCAGACACGACGAGTCGCTCTCAGCGTCTGGTTTGAGACGACGACTGTTTAACTTCAACCTGATCAGTTTAAACTTTACTGTGAATTAATTTAAAAATAAACTGATCTCTGGATGTTCTGGTCACAGATGATTTGTCTGAGTCTGAGCCATTTTTTTTTGCTGAGGAAGCTCATGAGATGCAGCTGAAAGCTCCAAAAGGCCAGAGAGTAAGAATATTTTAGCTGCACATTTAATTCTGCTCTTTTTCTTTCACATTCTTATCGTTTCAGCTTTTAAAATCCTGTTTCCTTAAATCAGATTTTATCACAGAAGAACTTTAACTGTGATAACACTGAACAACTTTACTGGAAAGTTTAAACGGCGTTTCCTAACTTTAAAGAGTTTTAACTGGACCAAAACAGATTATTATCATCAGAGTGTGATCTTTACTCTCTGATTATTTCTGTTAGTTTAGTTAAATATTCACACTCTCTCTTTAAATGTCAAGAAAAACAAGATTAGAAAGAAAACTAAAGTGTCATGATGAAGTTTTTTTGTTTCCAGTTTTGTGACTGGAACAAAATCTATTTCTGACGTCTCACCCTTTAAACCAAACTTCAGTCTTTACTCCCTGATTATTTATGTTTCTTTTGTTTTGTTTTTTCCTTCTTCGTGTAGATAATATTCGTTGTCTCTTTAAATCTCAATAAAAAAGGAAATTACAAAGAAAACTCTTCAGACTCGTGAAAAAAAAGAACTAAAGCGTCATGACTTCATGATCTTTAAAGAAATGTCTCGTCCCAAACCAGACACACTGAGCTGAGAACATGGTTTTAAATCGTCCATTAAATCCCTCCTTAAATTCCCTTTCAAAACAACAAATTAAAACCTTCAGGGACCAAAATCCTCGTCTCTGTTTCAGCTGAGAACGACTGAGCTTCTGTTTAATGGAACAAGTCACATCACTTCATCCCTCTAACTCTGGCTTTAAGTCATAAATAACTCTATCTACACTTTATTATCATACAGGTTTGACATTATTAGACAGAGGTCAGTGGTCAGAGCAGTGAGTTATTACATTAAACAGAAGACGTTTTGCTGCAGGTTCTTTAAGACTCTGTCATCCCAGCGTCCACGACATTTCTGAAACGAGAAGATAAATCCAGACATGATCCTTCTCCAGTCAGTCCTGATGACAGAGGGAAAACAGAGGTGAGCAGGTGGATCCACCAGGTCCTGAAGAAGATCCAGATCCAAGCACAGATGAGGAGAGCTCCTTCACTGGACCCGTCCTGATCCCTCTCAGGAATCTGGATCAGTCGTCTCAGGAACGCTGGTTTTCATCGTCTCTCCTGACGTTTCTCTGGTCGTCGTTTAAAGAAGAAGAAGAAGAAGAAACCATCTCTGATTCTGGTCTACGAGGACCAGATTTCTAACGATGTGAATGAAACAGTTCAGGATGTTTAGAGGACACTGGCTTATTTGAAGGGCTCACAAGCTAAAGAAAGGTTTGAAACAAACTGGGAAAGATGAACTTATTAACTGAACATCATTCAGAGAGCTGGTGTTCTGGATGATCCTGAAGGATCCTCTTCAGCCTCCTGTTTGGTTCATTTCCTGATCTGAAGGATGAGTTAACTCTGAGGCGTCAGAATGAGTTATAAAAACTGAGGGACAGAAGATTCTCAACCAGCAGACGATCAGAAGTTTGAGAGAGAGTTCATCATCTTCTTCTTCTTCTTTTTAGAAACTGCTTCTTTAACTATTCTGAAGTGAGAGATTCAACTCTTTCCAAACGCTCGGCAGCTTCACACTGAGCTGACCATCGGAAAGTTTCCGTGAGACTCGGCTTCTTCTTATTTCTTCTCGCTGCTTCTCGAACCTTTTTCCCTTTTAAAATCCAAACCACACACACACACACACACACACACACACACACACACACACAGACAAAGCGATGATAAGAGGAGTTTGAAGTCGTCTTGAAGTCTGAAGCTTCTTCGTAGGTTGTGTTTGGAGTGTTTTCTAAACGTTGGCACTGCCCCTTTTAATCTGTATTTGACCAATAAAACCCTAAACGTCCGTCTCGATCGCTCTGCTGAAGGTTTATCTGACACCCTGTAACTCTAAAACTCTCCCACTACCAGTCCTCAGCCAGCAGTGAGTGTATTTTAACACAAGGGGAAAAAATAAGTGTACACCAACACAGCTGATCCCTCTGGACATGCACGAACCCGAGATTCCAAACGTTTTCCTGCCTTCAGACGGCTGCAGGTTTCAGACTGATGCATAGATCGCCGCAGTTTGTTCCGCCCTCGTTCTGCTGCTGCTGCTGGATCGACGCTCGGGATCTTTAATGGAGACGAAGAGCAGCTGGATTCACACCTGACGAGGCAAACAAGGGAGGAACAGGAAGGAGTGCGACGCTCTGACGTCCACCAGGAGGCAGCAGAGAGGCGAAGAAGACGAGCAGGTGAAGGCAGCAGGGATCCTGGGTGTTCCCGCTCTGAGGGCTGAGCGCTGCAGGAGCCGGCGGCGGCGGCGGCGTGGGATGTTCAGTTCCTGGGTCGATCAGCATTCGAGAGGCGGGTGGAAGCTTCGTCTGCAGTCGACGGCTTTGGGGCTGGGAGGCTGAGCTCGCTTCTTCCGGAGCTCCTCGCGACCCAGAGTGCTGCTGAGCCGAGAGTACGCCGCCTTGTACTTCTTATCGAACGCAGCTGCAGAGAGACGGAGAGGAGGAGTCATTATCAGGTTTATTTCTGTCTCTACACACTGTGTTTCTGTTGGTGTGTGTAATTTATGTCCATCACACAGCAGCTGCCACAGCTGTTACAGTCAGTGTTCCTGTTTAATGAGCACTGGATGAAAACTGGACTGGACTGTGAACACAGATCCTGGTCTTTAACAGGGACTCAACTAAATCAAGAGAAACCAGGGAGACGTTTAATCTCCTGATCATTTTCCTCTGCTGTCGTTTAAAACAAACTCTGATATTTGGTTCTGATTTTCAGACGTTTGTCCATCTGTGACTTTAAAGACTCTTCATAACGACTGTGGGAGATTTTCATGCGCTGAACATAAAGAGTTTTAAGTAAGTTGACTGTAGACGTTTTCAGTCGGCTGCAGTCTGAGTTCTCACCACTAGATGTCAGTAAATCTGCTGCTTTAAGAAACTGGAAGCAGCAGATGTTTGGCATTTTTACATAAAATAAAAAACAGTAGAACATTTCTTTGATTATTTCAGAGCAGCTCTGGTGACATTTGAAGGAAATAAAACACTGTGTGGTCACGAAACAGACCTGGAGCTGCTGATGATACTCAATAATCATTTCACTGTGGAAACAAGTTACTGATCTCACTTCAACTTATTAAAGCTCTAATTAAACTTAATGATCTGGTTATCAGAATAGCTGACCGTTAATTTTCTGTAAATCAACGACTGCAGCTCTACGATAAAAACATCTTAAAAAACACGGAAACACTTTGACTCACTGTCGTAGCTGAAGTTCGACTTTCTGTTAATGCATCATGTTGTAAATGAGAATAAATCGTGTTAATGCAGCAGCTTCCACTTCCTTCTAATGAGTGAGAGCAGAAAAATCCTGGATCTGTCAGTGTAAACCTTTTCTGCCTTTTGAGTTTTGTCTAGAAATTCATGTGATTTCTATGAAAATATGAAGCAGTGAGAGGATGTTTGGGTCTAAAGAGAAGAGCGTCTGACATCGGATAAAGACGAGGGATGAACCCAGACTCCATGATGTGGTTCTGTGTCGTCGTGAGTCTTACCGACGTGGTCTTTGCCCATAGCTGCCAGAGTGAGGAAGAGGAACTCTCTGTACAAGCTCCTGTCAAACACAAAACAAACAGCAAACTCTTATTTCAGATTACTCTGCTGAAAACACACGACGCAGGACGAGTTCTCAGCAGAGTAATCTGACCTCTGGATTCTGGGAGATCCCGGCTGTTTGGCCAGCGTGTCCAGGAAGAGCGTGACGGCTTTGTGCACCTCGTTCATGCCGACCCACCGCAGCACCTCCTCCAGGAAGGACAGGGTGAACGGGTGGTTGTGTCTCCTCCAGCTGTAGCTTCTCATCGGGACGCCGCCTGGAGGGAGGAGGGTGCACGGAGCGGTCAACACGGCTGATCCTGACACCGGGTTCAGTTTCTGTCTGTGTGTGTATGTGTGTGTGTCTTACTGTGGATCCTCCAGAGGATGTAGAGGGGGGGCCACTGGTCTGTGTCGGGGGTCAGGGTGTCCCAGAGGAGCCTCACCCTCACCGCCGAGCTCTCCGACTGCGAAACACAAACGCACCATCAGAGAGTCTGGTTTCTGCTTCCTGGATCTGAGCTGCCGTCAGACAGAAACCTCCTCCTGCTCCTTAGATTCTTTAATAAACCCTTGGTGTAAACGTTAATGTTCCTGCCACACACACATTACTGAGCTAACTCCACTCATCCTCTTCTTATTTACACTGGATCTTACCGTCTTTAATCTGACCCTGTGTTCTGCTTTTAAAGCACCTGACACTTCATTTTGCACTTGATCTTCCATCCAGATGTGTGAACTGTTTCTTATTATGTGTCATGGTGAGACTGTCTGTTTTTGTTATTTAATATTGAAGCAGATTTTTACAGCAGTATCAAACAGTAAGGGAAAAACTATTATTACTGGTCCCAGTATCAGACGATGATCAGTCCAACAAACTCTGAAGCTTTAGTTCTGTATTCAGAGAAATATTTAACCTCTGTGATCAAACTGAAATTAAATCTCCTCTGTTTTCTTTGTGTGTTACCTGTGTGAACTGGCTGACCAGCGGCGACGCTCGGACCAGCTGCAGCAGGTTACTGGGGAGGCCGAGGCGCTGGAAGTACCAGACCAGGTTCCAGAAGATGATGGAGTGACTGTCGAGGAACTGAGGCTGAGCCAGCACCGCCTCGCCCTCGTTCTCCAGCAGACTCTCCAGCTCCTTCCTCAGAACCAGAGGGCTCAGGTAGGCCACCGTCACCTGAGGAGCCCCGCCCACTGACGAACCCTGAGGGACGGACAGACGGACAGTCAGGTGAGGAGGAAGATGAGAGGAAAAGGAAACAGTCTGAGGTGTTAGGTACCGTGGTGGTTCTGCTGTTCTCTGAGTAGCTGCTGGTCTCAGAGCTGGAGTCCTCACTCAGACCGTTACACTGAGGTCGCAGCGACGCCTCGTGAACACTGGGGGGCCTCACTGCACTCTCCACCTCGTCCTCCACATTCCAGTTGCTGCGCTCCACACTGACGACAAAAACAGAGAGTTAACACGGTCGAGTTTGTCCTGGGAACAGAGGACAGCAGAGTCCACAACAGAGTCCAAACTCTGGACTCTCTGGACCTCTGGGATCTGCAGACACCGTCCTAACATCTGGACTACAAGCGTCCTACACCACGAGGGAGTTTACTGATCTGCTGCATCTTTGACATTCTGCAGATTTTTCCTCTTATTAATATTTTTTATCACATTTTTATTTTTATTACTGTGAAACCAGCCCTGAAGCATCAGAGGATGAAAAAACAAACTGATGTAGAAAACATGAGAGACACACACCTGAGGACAGATCATGTCAGACTGTCACAGGTGTGTTCTTACAGTGTGTGATGTCCAACACCACAAACTAACAGATTCACCACCAACAACCAGAGTCTGGACTCTCACAGCTCCACATCGGACCACGTCAGAGGAAACAAACACGACGAAAAGATAATCGGGTTGACCAGCGTCGTCGCTGGTCGAGTCCCCACTCCCAGTCACAGTCAGGCCTGATTATCTGATGATGATCTTATCAGATTCTCCTGTGGTGTGAGGTGTGTTCAGACTGATTTTACCCTCCCTGATCTGCTCTGAAGACGACAAATATGAAACAAGTTCAATATTTCTGATGAGAAATCTTGTTGTGTGCCGGGGGAACACAGAGGAAAGCCGAGCACGCTCTCTGCGGATTGTCACATGGAATGGAACGATAGCCAATCAGGAAGCAGCAGACTGAAGACGGAAGCACAACAAACAAGAGACATGGTCGTCTGCCATGTTTGTTTCCTCTGATGGAGCTGTGAGAGTCCAGACACCACACCACACCTGTGACAGTCTGACATGATCTGTCCTCAGGTGTGTGGTCTCTCACGTTTTCTAAATCAGTTAAGATTTCAACAATCTGTTAGTGTGAACCAGACTTAAACCAAAGCAGTAGAGGTTTTAAATAAGTCACTTTTTCCAGCTGAACATTTAACTGTTGGTTCATTTAGACTCTTTAGTTTCATGAGGCAGAACTTCACTCTGCAAACTACAAAACACGAGACACTCTGAGCGTCTAAAACGTAGAAGAAACCAGCTGGAAAAGACCCTCCTCACTGTTGGAGACTGTTGACAGGTCGGACTGAACCAGATCAGGTTCTGTACCTGCTGATGGGTCCGAGGTCACAGATCTCTGCGTTCAGGAAGGGGACGAAGGAGGCGCAGCAGAACGGGCAGGACGAGTTGAGGTTGGAGTCGTCGGACGTCCAGCCGGCCATGATCTCCTCGTCGTAAACCAGCGAGTTACAGCTGCGACACAGAGAGCAGCTGGACATCAACACCTGGACACACAGACGGGGAGGGAGGGGTCAGAGCCGACACCAACGCTGAGCTAACAAACCACAAAACGACCCAGTTACCTCCAGCCCCGCCCCCTCCTGGTTGGCGTCCCAGGACCTGCGCAGAGGATACGCCGGGCTGGGCGTGTCCGTCAGGTCCAGGTCACTTCCTACAGACAACGAACTCTGAGGAGAGACGACGTGGAGTCAGATTATTAAACTAACATCTGGTCACACCACAGACTGCACTGAGAGGAGGTTACTGAGGGTCAGACCTCTGAGGTAGCGCTGACCAGCCTGTCCTTAGCTTTCAGCAGGGTTTCAGCCACTTGAGCTTTCCTCGACTGTCTCTGCTCCGACACTCTTCTTCCAACCCCTCCTCCTCCTCCTCCCGGCCGCCGGTCGTCCACGCTGGCTGCTCGTCGTACCGACACTCGGTGCCTGGTCGGGGTGAGGAGCTGCTGGAGCTTCCCCGCCAGACCTCCTCGGCTCGGGGACGAGACGTTGTTGTCGTTCTCGTCTACGGCTTTGTTCCTGCCGGCCGAGTCTCGAACCCCCGCAGGTCTGGAGGTCAAAGGGCAGAGGATGAATGACGAGAGGTAAACAGGGTCACAGGATACAGTTTATAGTTAAATTATCAACATCTTCTTTATTTATAGGAATTTAAATCAAACCTTTCTGCAAAACTAAAGTAAAGAGGAACAAAGCATAAAAACATCTAAAAGGCAAATTACAGGATGTGAAATCAGGTAGAACTGTAAATAATTAGAGTCAAACTTTGGCTGAATCTGATGCTAACTAATACAGTGCAAGTGAAGATTCATTAATAAAAGAACTTTAACAGTAAAAACTAGTTGATCTAAAGATCTGAATCCAGATCTGAGGCGACTCTCCGTCCTCACTGACCTGCCGTCTCTCTCTGCAGGCTGACAGCTACAGTCCGGCTCCGAGTCCAGCCGACTCTGCACACTCTTTGTAGAAGGTAGAGAGGCAGACCTGACTCCGCCGGACCAGAACGCCGCCACCAGCACTGGGAGCAGCTGGAGGCGGGGTGGAGGTGTCTCTGAGTCCCAGCGGGGGTTTACGGGAGACGGCGTCGCCGCAGCCGTTGGTCCCGGTGTTACGGAGGACGGCCTTCTTACCGAGTTTGACCTCTGAGCGACAGAGAGGAGAGAGAAACACTCGAACAACAACGACTGGACTTCAGCTGTAAAAACAAACCGATCTCATTTAAAACGTCCCTGTAAGGAAAAGAAAAGTCCTCTTACTGTCGCTGGACGTCTTCATGCTGTTCAGACTGTTGCTCTTCACCAGCGGGCCGGTCAGAGACTCGTGACTGGAGCTTTCAGACAGACCGCTCCAACTGGACTGACGAACCAGGTTAGAGTGGGGGCGTGGCCTCTGATCGGCGTCCACCATCAGCTTCTTTAGGAATTAACAACAAAAAACAGAAAAACCTAAATGATAACATCAACCTTTTTATCTTAAAAATCCTGAACAAAGATCACCGCTGCTGAAAGAAGCTATTTATTAAAATGTTTCTGACCTCCCCGCGACCCCACCGAGCCGCTCTTCTGACGCCGTTTGATTGGCTGTCTGAACTGGGCCACGGCCAACAGGACGTTCCTCAGCTTGGCCCAGCGGAGACGTCCACCCTGATTGGTGGACGGCCACTTGCTCTCCAGCACTGCCTGAGGACAGAGGACACACCGGATTAAATCACTCCACACATGCATCCGTCCACCGGTCATTTCTCTTCTCGTCTCTCCTGAAACTACTGGACGAACTGTCGGACTTTTCTTCATTTCAGTTTTGCTGATTAAAAAAATAACTGACAGCCTAATCAATAATGATAGAAACTGCATTAATGTGTGTGTGTTGTTGGGACCTTGTTGTAGTATCCATAGGTGATGGTGTTGGGTGTGATTCCCGCCTTCTTCATCTCCAGCAGGACTCGGACGGCGAGGACCGGCTGACCGTACTGACCGCACAGCTGCATCAGGATCCGGTAACACACCTGAAACAACACAACACAAAACACAACACAACACAAAACACAACACAACGTCAGAAAATCAGGAGATACTGTGAGAAGACTGATATTCGTCAGGAGATGGGTCGAGGCAGAACCTCTGACACCAGAGGAATGGATGAAAACAGTGAATGAAATAAAAAATACAAATATGTTTTATAGAGACAAGACCATTCAGATTCTTCTCCTGTGTTGTTGTTGTGTGTTTGTGGCTCTTTTTTAATGTAAAAAAACAATAAAAATAAAGTATTATCAAAAAAAAAGGGAACATCTTCAAACCAAAACCCAGAATCTTGCAAAAATAAATGCATCAAATCCTCAGCGAGTATTTGGCTTCTGTGGATTCATCGTTATCGTAACCAGATAATTTCACCACATTTTTAAATGACAAAACAAGAATATATAAAACTAAAGGATCAGAGTGTGAGCAGAGGAACAAACTGAGAAACTACAGAGTGTCTTAACATGTCACTGGATGTTATGTTGGACCACAAACTGGAAAGGAAAACCTTGTACCAAAGAAAGAAGTTAAATTTCTGCAGTGGAACCAGACTAAAATCCAGCTCATCTCTTATCCTTCATTCTCACCTCGTCTGGCAGCACCACCTTGCGGTTCTCCATGTGTTTGAGGACGTCGTAGGCCGTGTGCAGGGCGCGGACCTTGGCGCTTTCCGCCCGGACAAACGTGGGCAGGTAGATGAACCAGAGGCCGTAACAGTGACCCAGCAGGCATTTGGACCACATGTCTGGGACCGCTGAGTACTTCTGAGCTCGCTTCTGGGCCAACTTAATCTCCTGGTGGGAAAAAATATGAAATCTAATGAGATACTGATGGTTTGAAGATGATAGATTCCTCGTTTGTTTCCTGGAAGACGAAGGAAACGATTTCCTGTCTGGAGAAACATTCAGCTCAACCCCAGCCGCCATTTTAATGATTAAAAACTTCCTATACTTAACTGTGATAATAGAAGAACCATGCAGTCACTTCCTGATTGTATCATAGAGACTTTTCTTCATCTTCTGTTCCAGTGATCTGGAAATAACTTTAACTGTAGTTGACGTTTTCATCCCAAATCCACTCACAGTCAAACAGTCTGTGGCTTGTAAATAATGGATGAGCAGTGAAATATTGATACTGATTCATTAAAATGAGATGATACACAGTCCGACTGTTAACAAGGTTCCTCCTCCTCCAGTCTTCAATCAGGAAAAACTGGGTCACAGTGTAAAAACCACTCAGAGGTTTAGAGTCGAGCGATGCACCGACCAAATTTTTCAGATATTAAAAATGTGTATAGCTCACTGTACGGAGCATTAGCATGATTTTCTAGCATGATAACATGAAGCTCGAGGCTGTTGTAGCACTAAAAGCTAAAGGCTAAAAGACTTGACCATCCACCAAATGAATGCACCTGAGAGCTGGAACTTTTCTGCTAACATTCATAGATTTTTCAGTATGGATCGGGCAAATACCCGATCCCAGTATCCTAATCCTAAAATAAGGATGCTAAGGATTATTTTAGATTTTAATTCCTAGGGTAGTGGACAGAAACATCACCACAAACTATCCGTCAGTTCCTATAACCTTGAGATATCATTTTACAGTAGAAGATGACGATGTGAAATGTGAATATTTCTACGCCGTTCTCAAATACAGATCCAGGACATCGTCAGTGTTGTACCAGGTGCAGTTACTTTCAGGTTCAAGGTCGGAGTCGATTATTTCATTATTTCATTGAATTTTGGGTCCAAAATAAACTTCAGACGTCTTTTTTGTTGTACCTGTTTTGTGCGTCGAGGGGCGGGGCTGTCGGGGGCGCTGCCTTTAGCTGGGACACGGAGCTGGTCCTGAGGCTGGTCGAAGAGCTCTGGCTTCAGGGTGGGGAAGGTCTCATAGCTGAACACACGAGAGGAAAAACAACATCCTGTCATAAAACGTGAAGATGGAAGCATGCCGTGTTTTTACCATCAGGCGGAGAGAAGCTGTACCTGTAGAGGGCGGGACACTCTGAGCCGTCAGGTTCCTGTGGTTCCTCAGGAGGCATGATGAAGACTGTGTGTTCTCCACTGTGAGTCTCATCCAGATCGATCAGCCTCACCTCCTCCGGCTTCTCCACGTCCACCTGGAGATGTCAACACAAAACACAACCTTTATAAAAAACATTTTCTACATGGAAGCAACCTGGAACTTAACATGGAGGACGCTGCATTTCTGACCTTCTGGACGCACTCGTCGAAGAACTCGAGGCAGGCGTGACGGTCGCTGACGAAGGAGCACTCCTCGATAAACTGAGTGAACATCTGAGTCTTCGTCAGCTGGCTGTAAAACTTCTGCTGCGTCCGATCCCGAGACTTCAGGAAACCTGCAGGACGAGGAGGAGGATCATCGATCAAAGTCGGACACAAATCCATTAATTCAAAATTCATGCTTCTTAGAGGAAGATCTTTCTCCAAACTACGTCTACAGCCTCTAGAGGGCGCTAACAAGTTTTAGACTTGAGTTAGATCAACATCCAAAAAACCAAAAGCATTTAATCTGCATCTATGGTTAATAACTGCTACGTTTCCATACTAACGTACAGAAATCAAGAAAAATAATTTTCAATAAAACCCATTTATTCATTTTAACAACCAAAAAAGCCAAGCTCCTCAAATGTAAAGTGTAAGATCTAAACGTCCAAATTTATGATTTAAAGGTGCTATATGTAAGTTTTTGCTATCGCTACATTGCTAATGTTAGCATTAAAAGCTGTTTACTCATCAGGCTAGAAGAAAAGCTGCGACTTCAGCATCAAACTTCAGTCCTCATCAAATTACAGATACACCCCGCCTCCGTCAGTGCTCACCCTGCAGGTTGAACAGGGAACTGCAGTCGGTGGTGGTGTCCGACGGAGCCTGCGTGATGGGCAGCAGGAAGGTTCGGTATCCTCGCAGCAGGCAGCTCATGAAGCGCAGAAACACCTCCTGGATCTCCAGCTCCAGCTGTTTCTGACGCCGGTAGATCTGATCGTAGTCGGTCAGCAGGAACTCTAACGTCGCCTCCTCCTGGCCGGGAGTGCAAACTGCAACAACGAGACGTGAGTTTATATCAGATTCATTTTATGTCCATGTGTGACTGACAGCACTTCCATTGCATCTTACAGGTAAACATCTGCACTTTAAGAGTCACTCACTCTTCTCCAGGGTCTTGTGGAGGTTGGTGAGGGTGTTGAACAGAGTCTTGCCGTGTTTCCTGGGTAGCGATCGCCACGACAGCGGCTTCTTATCCTCTGACCTGAGACATGCAGGAAAAGTCACTAAACATTAAACGTCCGGTATCCGAACACTCAGAAGGTAATCTTGTCTCGATGGACTCACTGGAAGATGGTGTTGGTGTCCAGGTCGACGCACACCACGTCCGTGGGGGGGTCGTACAGGTCGAAGTAGCTGGAGTGGACGCCCACGATGAAGGGCATCGGCGCCAGCAGCACGTCGGCCATCTGCAGCGGACACAGAGGGATGTAGGGACAGATCCAGCGCAGGGGGAAGCTCATCTGTGGAGACCGGAGGGAGAAGGCAGCTACATTAACACCATAAAACTGAACCAGGATCAGTACATGGGGTAATGAAGTGACTGTACCGAGACGAGGGCCTCGCTGACGGAGGTGAGGACGTCGGGTCGGAGCGAGTGCAGCAGCAGCTTGTGTTCGGTGAGGACGGCGAGCAGCAGCGTGCAGGCGTTTTCTGGCCCGAGGTTCTGCAGCAGCTTCAGGAAGCTCGCTCCACTGTGAAGTAAAAACACACACACAAAGTTACTGAGTCTTAATAAAAACTTTATTTTGAAAAGCTTTGACATGCACTTTGAAAACTGTCCCTAAACTTCAGCGCTTTGTCATTTTTCTGTCGACCTTCAGACCTCAGCGAACGTCTGAACACTGAACTTCTGTCAACAACTGCAGCATTTGTTTCTTTACATTTTGACACCAACATTCCTCTCTGTAAAGACAAGATCAGTCTGGCTGAGCAGAGTAAAACTGCTCTGTTATTAGCAGCATGTTTCTGCAGGTGGAGCAGCTTTATAGACACTGTGATCGTCCCTTGGCTCGTCTTTCACTTCTATGATTCCTGTTTGGTTCTGTTTGTACCAGCAGGGAGGAGCACTGATCAGCTGGAAGCATCTGGTGTTTTCAGCCTATAAGGAGTGGTCTCTTCCAGCCACACTTTTCTCCCCGGTGCATTTTCTTTATTTTGGTGTCGATTATTCTGTTTTCTTTAAATAAAATGTGAATTATTTGTTGTGGACTCATCAGACGATTAATGTGTAATGATTAAAGTTCACTGATCTGTTTCCAGTTTCTGAGCGTTTTCTCTCATCTTTGATTTCTGCTGAGATACTGAATCATTTCAACGTTTCCTGATGTGATTTACATGTGAATCAAAACATAAACGACTGATTGAATCTAAAGTTTGTTTTATTCTCCTCCGTCAGATCTTTATCTTCACAGTAACTAGTAACTAAAGCTGTTTAATAAATGTAGCAGAATATTTCCCTCTGAAGTGAAATACTCGAGTACAAGCTCCTTAAAATTGTATTTAGATACAGTCCTTGAGTAAAAATACTTAGTTACTCTCGACCTCCGGCAGCAGGAGGAATGTGACCGTAAATTAAAACCTTAAAAAGTCTTGTTTGTTTGTTTGTTTGTTCCTGGTGATGATTCAGCTTTTGTTCCTGTGGAGTTTAAACACATTATGAACCAGAGTCTCAGACATGTAAAGTAGTGACGATGCTGCAGCAGTGAACTGACCTGAGAGGGAGAGGAGAGGAGACCGGCTGGCAGAGCAGCAGGTTGTCGTATGGAGAGAGCTGGAAGACACACAGTCAGTGTTACACACTGTACACACACTGTACACACACTGTACACACACTGTACACACACTGACACACACTGACACACACTGTACACACACTGACACACACTGACACACACTGACACACACTGTACACACACTGTACACACACTGACACACAGGGTTTTTAGGCTTTAAGCAGTTTGAGAGGAAACACACTGTGACATTAGTGGAGTCAGTTATTTTCTCAGTAACTTTGAAAGTAAATGAATCAAATGTTGAAACAGGCGTCACAGAGCGTCGAGCTGTCAGACAGGTTTTTAAACAAATCCACATTTCATCTGAAGCGTGATGAGGTTTTTAAAGAGAGCGTGAGCAGGAAGGTCAGTGACTGATAACCACGGCTGTGACGAGAAACTGAACATTTGAACTGATTCAAATTGAATCTTCATCTCTGCGGTTCAGATATTATTGCTGAACGTCACAGGTCCGAGTCCCGGTCCGTACCTGAACGAGGATGCGAGGTCGCTGAGGGGAAGGAAACGGGACGTTGTGCATGAAGCTGGAGATGTGTCTGCAGACGGAGAGAAAACATCAACAATTTCAAATCAACCTAAATATCATCAGACTCCATATTTATGTGCACTTTAAGATTCAGCCCAAATGTCTCATTAGACAGAGTTCATCTTAAGGCCTCTCTTTAGCTGATACATAAGTCATTAATACAGCTGCCTTATTCCAGCAGCAGATAATTCACTCATCGTGAAAGTTGCACTGACTTTTCCAGCGGCAGGACATGTGGTCCGGAGATGGAGTATCTGTAGATGAAGGTGAGGAACTTCTGGAAGACGGTGAAGAAGGGCCAGTGGGAGAGGACGCAGATGCTCTTCTTCACCTGCAGGCTGCGGTTGGTGATGGGCCGCCGGTCGACCACGCTGAGCAGACCGAGCCGGACGCTCTGCCGCTCCGACAGCAGCTCCCGGGGGAAGGACTCGTAGAACTGGATGGCTGCTCCGTAAACCTGCAGGAGCACAGCGACACAAATGGTTTATAAAATGTCAGAAAACAGTGAACCTGGCCCCCACTAACTGATTCCTACAGAGAAAAAGACCTTTTATGAAGTTTATTTAACCAGAACCAACCACTGTTTTCAAAGCCAAAAGCTCCCAGTAAAATCCCTGTTTTTGTCAATGGAGTCTGGTGCTGATATATAGAGCTGTTTCTGGTTAAACTAAAAGGATATTCCTCTAATTTAATTGACTAATCATTGCAGCTCCAGTAATATTTGAGCTTTGTTTCTCCTTCATTTTTAATTCACCTGCACCTGAAAACGTCAAATCATACTGAAGAAAAGGTCTGTTAATATCACTCATGGTGTAAAGAAACACTTTCCACACTGATCATATCAACCCAGGAGAGAATACATTAATTCTCCATCCAGGGAGCTGTGTGTGTGTGTGTGTGTGTGTGTGTGTGTGTGTTGCCTTGCCCACCTTGTCCCCGGAGGCGGATGTGAGGACGAAGGTGGAGAAGACGGGCAGCTGGTACTTTGTGTTCAGGGGCCAGCTCTCCACGGTGACGCCCATCGGAAGACAGAAGACTGGCACCGACTCGGGCAGAGGAAACGCCTCCAGGTCCTCCTCCGGGTACCGGCTGATCAGACCTGCAGCACACAGCACACACTCTGCTTACACCTGAAACCCACTGATTATTACTGCTCTGTTTCACCCCCTCACTGTGCTCTAATATCAGCTGCAAGTTTAACCAGCAGTCAGATTTTACACAGATATTAATGAAACTGTTCAAAATGAGAATAATCTAAGATAAAAAATTGTGGAAATGTAACGAGGAAGTGGCCACATTCACACATGTTCTGTGGGACTGTCTCTTGGTTTTGAAAGAAGGTACTAAAAAACAGAATCCCAGGAAATAAATAAATCTCTCAGGCCACCAGGGTTTCAGCAGGAACAGGTTTTACTGGAACAGTCAAAATCTTAAAACGAATGAAAATTACAAACACAAACCTGTAACCTGAAACCTAAAGAAACCATGATCCCTGTGATGATGCTCACTTGTCAAATCTTTCATCTCAAAGTAGAGCTGTGTGATCACATGGAAAGAACCGTTTCTATTTTATATTTTAAATCCTATACTTAAAAATCATTGATTAAAGTGATTATTTTTCTTCCTTTTTTTGAATTTCTGGGCAAATGTTTAATTAAGAAAGTAAAAATAGAAAATCCTGTTCTAATGTTCGGGGATTTATTCTCTGTATCTTGAACTTCTTCCTGAAGGTGTGTGTAAAAGTGTCTCTACCTCCTGAGGATTTTTATGGAAGCTGTTAACAAACAAACAAAACCTCCCACCATGAACCTTTTTATAGGCTCCATGGAAAACATGAGTTCCCCCGTCTGTCTACTCCTGTTTAAAATGCCACGATGAGACGACTGTGATTCAGATACTCACTGGCTTCGTAGACCAGGGCGTTGGCTTTGGCCACAGCTCTTTTGTAGCACACGTACAGGGCTGGACCCCACTGGAGACAAACAAACACAAACACAACAACTGTGACAAACTGAACTGCAGAGTCCAACATTTTTTTAAAAGTCAAATAACAGTGTTTTTCAAAACATTTTAGAAAAAAATGAACAAAGTCTTAAATAAATTCTGAAATATTTACCTCAACAACAAGAGAACCAGACCTGTGTTTAAAAGAAGCTATTTCATTTTTACAGGATGATATCCATCATGTTTACATTTATTCATCTGCAAAGCAAATGAAGTTCAATCCAAGCCGAGTAGTTTAAGGAGAGGCTATTCCAACATTAAAGCTGAAATAATTAGTCAATTACTGGACCTACAGCAAATTAATCATGAACTATTTTGATAACTGATTAGTCTCCATCATTTTCTGAGCAGAGATTTAACTATATAATAATCAGCTCTGTTCGCTGCAGCCCAAACCAACATTAATCAACTTTCAAAGTGTGTCAGGTTTGACAATCTGAATGATTTTCAATAGAAATCCTGTTTATTTCTTATTCCACCATTTTTCACTTTGCTTTTTCTACTTTAGGTGAAGAAACTCCATCAAGTTCACATTAAATGGGTTCAGACATCTCAGGTTCACAATCCCGTCTCATCCCTGAAAAGGTTTTATTGTTAAACATTTGCAGGAAGTGTTTCATTTACAGCAGCTTCAAATCAAAAAGCAGGATGAATCAGTTAGTAACAACAGAACCTCTGGTAACCTGCCAGTAACTGTAAATAACTGTAAAAATATTCCTAGCTCTTATTTGTGCAGAATCAGTGTATTATCTCTCAACAACCATTTCAAACGCTCAGTTCTCACCATGCCAGTGTTGAGGTTCTTGTCGACGCGACAGAACGTGTGCGGGGCGACCTCCCCTTTGCTGGGCAGCAGCAGGGCGATGTCGGTGACGCCCAGTGTGTGGAGACCCTGCGAGTCCAGAGCCCGACGGTACGTCAGGAAAACCCGGTGAGCCGTCGGAGCGCCGCCAGTGCTCAGGCTGGCCGAGCGGCTGTAGGGAGTCGTCTCGATGACGTACCAGCCCTGCTTCAGCTGCTCCTTCCCCTCGTACAGAACCCTGCAGGGTCAGAGGACCAACATGGATCAAGTGTTTCTTTGGAGTGCTTCAACTGTTTTACGAGTTGACAGATTGATTCATTAAACTGTTGATAAGCTGATAAAAACATGAGACCAGTTATCAAGAAGTCTGGCAACCTGTTAATCATTGAAGTCATTTATTAAAGGTATAATCTGTAACTTTTCCATTTTAAAATGTCTAAGAAACCAAACCTCTGTTATACATGTTGTTAATTTGTGTCTTTACATTATCCCAAGTGTTTCCAGTAATTTTAAAACATGTTGTGGTTGCCAGAAGTGTCAATATGTCAATATGACTTTTTTCCCAGTTTTAAGCCACATTGCTTTGGGATATATATTTGTGCATCATCTGCATAAAAATGTCTTTTATTAAAGCTTTAATATGCAACTTTTTAACACTAAAATGTTTCCAACAAACCTGGAAAAGTGTAGTGTCCAGTTTTACTTTTCTGGGAGACAGATTTGTGTGTCATCTGCATAAAGATGTTAATCATTGAAGTAATTTATTAATATGTAATGTTTCCACATTAAAATGTCTAAAAATGACCAGACCTATGTTATTTATTTTGCTGAGTTGTGTACTCACATTATCCCAAATGTTTCTAACAAACCTAGAAAAGTATTATGTCCAGTTCAAGCCTCATTTTTTGGAAGATAGATTTGCATGTCATCTGCATAAAAATGACACTGTCCCGTGCTACTTCACAACATCACCAAAGTCAGTCTTTCATTATTGTTTCGATTGAAAGACCCCAACAGCAGATGGCGTTTCCAACTTCTCAGATCAAATCTTCCTCTGAATTGAGGATTTGCTGCTTTTCTCTGTGTCCTCTCGTTATAAACTGATGTTTTTGGGATTTAGACTCTTAGACAAAACAATCTGAAGACGTCACTTTGGAGTCTGGGAAATTGCAATGAACAGTGGAGGCTGTTATAGCAGCTTATAACCTCTTTTCAGCTGCTGTTAGACTCTGGCTGCAGGGATTTGCTCCCATTCAGACTCAAGAGAATTAGGGAGGTCCAGGAAGAAGTCATCTATGGATCTGGCTTTGTGTACGGACAGGGCAGGAGTATATTTATTTACAGTTAACTGTGTGGTCATTTCACCATCATCTACTGATGACTGAAAGAGGTGTTTGAATGTTTTTTAGGTTAGAAAATTGAGCGTTTTAACTCATCCTCAAACACTGCATTAGCACCGAGTTGTGACATCCACCCCGAACCAGAAAAACAGCACCAACAAAAAACCCAGAGAGACATCACAGACAGTCCCGCCCACTCAGGTGTCAGAGTCAGTACTGATCTGTTCAGGTGTGTTTCAGCAGCTTGAATCTGCTGTGATGATTCCTCAAAGCAGCTGGAGGGAAATCATATCGATGTCAGTTTTTAAAATCTGACAACTGTAAGCTGCATTTCAGCAAACTGTCCTCCATTAAAAGCTGCTGAATTAGCTGTTAGCATTTCCTGTCTGTAATGCACCCACTGATATACAGACTGTTACTGAGCCTTTGGCAAGTCGTGGAGTTAAAGAGTGTTTTTTTTCCTTGTGACGTGGATTACAGACTTTTATTTGCAATGGACCTCTGAGAAAATAATATCAATGGGAAGTGTAAGGCACACTGAGTCTAAAAATATATGCATCATGCCTGTGTGTTCAGATTTGACTGAGTAAGGAGAAGAAGTGTGTGACTTTTGAGGAAAATTGTGGCAATCGGGCATTAAGGGTTTTAAAAGGACCTTAATCTCCTCTGTGAGCAGTGAGTCTGAATCACTGCTGAAACTCCAACCAGTCATCCACAGTTTGAAAACCTCTACTGAAACCTGATGCTCTCAGTGACCTTGTGGGACGAACTCAGAAAATGAGCTTCATAAAATCGGTAAACTGTAAAAAAAAAAATATATATATATATATATATATATTGGTCCCTTTGGCAAAATCACTGGTGCCCTACCGGCCAGCTCCATGAAATGACATAGATGTAATCTGATGTCTAAAGTAAGAGGATTTCCCTCATTATCCCCGAACACGAGTGTAATCCAGAGTAATTAAATAATTCAACATGAAAGAAACAATAGAGAAGAGTCTGTGTGACGCTGATGAGAGTCCAGGACACGACACAGTCTGCCCACCACTGCATTACATAATCCTCCCTATTATATAAGCTTAAGCTTTAATATGCATCACATGAACTAAAAAACACTAGAGCTCAGTGCTGTCTGAGCCTCCACAACGGTTTCTTGTCACATTAAATGAAAACAGCAGAATGATTTACAGCTCAACAAACAGCCCGTGTGTTCATCACTAATTATAACGAGGCTGTAATCCCAAACTCAGAGCTGTCGCCACACAGGGAACAGAGGAGGCACCGGAGGGAAAACTCCCACTGTCCTGATAAAAGAGAGACTTCACCGCTAACGTACTTCAATTCAGTGGGGACAAAGCAATGATATCTGCAGCCAAAAATGACTCTGCAGCCCCGGGAGCAAGAGGCAGATTATTCTCAGAGCATCACATCATCAGAGCAGAGTCGACCGTTACAACCAGCCAAAGTTAAAGCCCTAACAGTCACTTACTGTCAGACAGTGAAGCTCTCATGACTCTGAGTTCAGCCCTGCAGAGGGTTTTAACTGTGAGTCGACCAGTGTCCTTCTTTAAATGTAAAATGTTTGCTTGGCTTGTTTTTGGCAGAGCTACAGAAGACTGAATTTATCACCACGACCAAAAGCAGCTGAAGTTGATGTTTGTTTTCTAAGTGTTCAGCCTCATTAGTCACGAATCTTAAATTCAGACTCTGAGTGGAACTGATCAGGAAAGTTCTGAGAGCAATCATTTTATTCTCTGTAAAGTAGAAATGGACTATGTACACTGCATTAAGAGTCAACATCAAACTTTCCTCTTCGATAAAGCTCAGTTCAGGCCTGAATGCTGCTATAGGCCTAAACTGCCAAGAGATTTCCCATGATGCACTGAGCTCTCTTTCTCTCTCTGATATCTTCCCCTTCCTGTAGTTTTGTGCTTTCTTGTCTCGTTCTCCGTCCTGAGCTGTAGAGTCTGTGATGATAAGCCTCCTGCTGCTTCTACGATCCTGCTCAACACCTGCACTTATAATTACAATTATTAGTGTCCACTGTACTCTGACGTTTTCCAGCCCCTAAAATGGCGACTTTTGGAAACGCTGCTGTCCTCGTTTTAGTTTGAAAATTCAGCGGTTGTGTTTTAGTCTTGAGACTTTTGGAAACGAGGACGCAGACGCCAAACGTTCACTTCCTGATTGGGTTCCATCTTTATAACTTGACTTAAATCTTACAGCGTGTTAAAACATAAAAGTAATGTCGGTATTTTGTCAAAGACTCTGGTGAGAAAATGAGTTTAAAAAGCTTCTGAAACTGTTATCTCAAGCAGACATTTGAAGGATTCATCCTCTCAGGACCATGAATGTCTAAACCAGATTTCTTTACAGTCTGTGTCTCAGTGTCTCACCCCAGGTCCAGAATGGGCGGTTTGTCCCGTCCCCGGCGGTAGCACAGGAACAGGTGCGGGTTGTTGATGAGTCCGGCGCTCAACTCGGCCGAGTGTCCGCCCAGCGTCCTCTCGATGCAGGTGAAGCCCTCCGGCACCTCCTCCCCGAGCCCCTTGGCGATCACCGCCAGGTCCGTCACGGGCTCCACCGCCCGGCCCGAAGAGGACGAGGAGGACGAGGAGGAGGAGGACGTCGAGGACGAGGAGGTGATGGAGGCCTTGCCATCCTCATCCAGGGGCCTCCAGGGCCCTGCAGGGTCGAGACCTGCCACTACAAAGTAGTCCACCAGCTGGGGACATTTCTCCTCTGTCATGCCGCCTGTCTGCCCTCCACTGCAGAGAGAAGACAGAGGGGATTCAATCATTAATGGTCACAAGTCGGAGGAACTTTAACGAGTCAAAGAGACAGGTACAACATGTGATTCACAGATCACAGAGTGGACTCATTCAAACAGCTTCTAACAATTAAATCCATCATCTGTTATGTCTAAAAATAAAAAAATAAAAATTATGATTTATCGACAATTGATCGTTAATTTTCCCCGATGATCAATCAAAGAAATTTCTTCAAATGGCCAGCTCTCCCAGAGATATTTAGCTAATTGTCATATGAAGTCTGAAACAAATCTCAAATATTTCACATTAAAAAATAAACTAAAACTATTATCCAATAATCAAAACAGCTGCAGATTCATTTCCTCTCATCAATTAGTCGACTGAATTCAAAGGTTACTTCCATACCATCCATCCGTCCTTTACATTAAAAGAGCGTTGCATTATTGATTCCTTCAAGTCTGTGTCTGAGTGTTTACTTCACCTACGTCACAGTATTTTACACAAGAAAAACATCCTTATATAACAGTCTTTACATATGAACATGATCCAGCTGTATAATGTACAGCAAGTGTGCAGTGTATTATGTAACATTATGTAATCATGACATTTGAATATGGAGGAATGTGATTCTTTTATCTTATTACTTTTCTAATATTTCTGCATTGGTTTAATGTCTTTACTACTTATTATATTCCTGTGTGTTCAGGCAGTTTGTGGTCTGTGTCAGTGTGTTTGTTCCAGCATGAAGGTCTGATAAATGTGAGGCTGTAAATCTGTTGTGTTACTATCAGCTAAGACAGGACAGGAGCTTCTTTGTTCTCTTTAATGGTGTAAGACGGGAGTTTCACTGTTGTTCAGTGGGAATCTCCCTGTTGCACAATATACAGAGTGTCTTTATACTCATCTACTACACTGTTTTCATGACCTTTTTATTTAAGAGTATGATCGCTATATATCAGTACCAGACTCCATTGAGAAAAACAGGAATTTTACAGAGCAGACCACAGGAGCTGCTGGAATACCACTGCCTCCATCTGTTAGTGTGTCTGTGTTACTGTGTGACTTTCAGTGGTGGAAGAAGTAATCAGATACTTTACTGAAGTAAAAGTACCACACAGTAACATAAACATGGAGGCAGTAGTGTTCCAGCAGCTCCTGTGTTCCGCTCAGTAAAATCACTGTTTTTCTCAATGGAGTCTGGTGCTGATATCTAGTGATGTTTCTGCATCATCCTGTGACAAACTGATACAGCTTTAAAAACATATTATCTATATTAAAACATGTTTCTTTGACTAATTAAGTTGATGCATCTGTAGATAATCATTTTACAAACACTCTGCACAGATTTTATGGAAATATTAAGTCAACAAAACACAATTTGTTGCTCTATTTTTTGCTTAACTGTCGACTGTATCATAATTTTTCTATGTAATGTAACATTTACCACTATTATTTCAGTTATTTACATTCATCTGTCTTGTATGTTGTCAGGATTTGTCACAAACTTTTTCATACAAAAAAAGTTAATTAAGGAACTGCACTGAAGAGACACACACACACACACAATGGTGGATTCCCACCGGCGGCTCAGTAACACACAAACACAAACACACACCATGACTCAGTGTCCTCGAGGTCAAGCCAGTGAGTCACAGCCCTCAATCTCATCATCCAATCAGGGAAGAGACAGAAACAGAGGGAGAGAGACTTCAATATCCGACCTGGCTTCTTTATTTTATTCCTTGTATTCATTTACCTGCATCTTCCATTAGAATATTATTTATCCTAATGTTTATTTTTTTACATATTTTCTCCTAAAAATTCAGAATAATTGTTTAAAATTAACAGAGAACCAGAAACACGGTCATGGTGGTGTTTAGTTACAAAATCAATATGTGATTAAACTGGGAGGCAGAGGGCAGGCTGGTGTGTGTGCAGTGTGTGTGTGCAGTGTGTTATAAAAATAGGAAATGCAGTGATGCTGTGAGATGCTGAAAGCCCTCTTATGTAACTGTAAGTGTCTGTTGGCCTCTCTCACCCTCTATCCTCTCTCTCTCTCTCAGACTGTAGAAGTGACCGTGAATGAATCATGAGAACAGAAACATCCGCTCACGTTGCTGAATTTAAAACTTAAAAAGCTGAATCCTGCACAAATTTCACAGATCTCTGTTCGCTTTTCTTTTCATTACTGAGCTCAAACTGCAGATTTGTGTCAGATTCTTCATCGAATACTTTTCTCCAACTTCTCTGAGTCCAAAAACTATTCAGAGTCATTCTACTGTTTCACTGTGACGAGGAAGAGGAAACGGCTGCAGCTGATAGATTTCAATTTGATGCCGGAGGGTGCTAATGTTAGCCTGCTAACCTAGCTAACATTAGCACTAGTTGTCATGCATTGGTAAAAGCAGGCACCCCTGATATAAGGCTAATAAATTCATTAGCCTTAGCTGGCCTTAGCTTTATTAGCCTTAGCTAAGGTGTAAACAGATGACTTTAGATATTTTCTCTATTTTTGGCAGCACAGAAAAGAACTGACAACTGAAACATGAAGATGTGGCTCATAGAAAGAAACACCCTGTAAAACCCAGAGCTGATAGCAGGGATTTAACATTAGCGAGCTAACCTCGCTAATGTTAGCACCTGCTGGAATCAACCTGTTTTTGTTCATTCAATTAAAAATTGAAACATATCAACAGCAAGAAACACCCTGTAAAACCCTTATATCAAGGATGTCTGCTTTTACTAGCAGGTGCTAACGTTAGCTAAGTTAGCTAGCTAACGGTAGGACCTGTTGGTGTCAACTTTGTTTTCCCTTATTTATTTAACAGTTGTAACTTATCAGCTGCAGCCGTTTCCTGTTCTCTTCCTCGTCACAGTGAAGCAGTAGAATGACTCTGAATAGTTTTTGGACTCAGATCTGTTCAGACAACACGGACTCAGCACTGCAGCATCTGGAAAACATGAGAGACTCGGAGATGCTGGACCAGGAAACAGGACTTTCATCGGTCGTGACGTCAGACTTAACAAGCTGATAGATACTGGAGAGGTGATTCTTGGTGGACTGATAAGAGCAGTGAAATAACTCTACAGGTGTTTTAGTCTGATGTCAAACACAGGGATGAAGATGAAGGACGAAGGCAGACACGTTGCAATCGGAAAGTAACAAGATGGGCTGGGGGCTAGCTGGTTAGCATGCTAACTTCAGCAGAAGCTTCCCACCGCTGGAGACAGCTGTGCAAGACTTGTTTCTTCTACACTGCAGAGTAAACAGCTGTTAATGCTAACGTTAGCTATGTACCAATAGCAAAACTTACTTATAGCACCTTTAAGGAGATGGAGTGTTGCATTTCAAAAAGTCTTACTCAGCAGTTAAACGATGTGACGAGCAGAAAGTAGCTGCTGAATCTGAATCTTCAGGTCGGTCAGCAGATATTTCTGATGGATAAAACATCTCGTTTCCTTCCCTTTCTGTAAAGCAGAGATATTTCATCCTGCAGGGTGGGGTTGGCCCGGGGGGGGGGCGGCGGCAGCAGCGGCCCACTTCAGGGCTGTCATCAGACGGTGAAAGTGAGAGAGAGATGTTAAAAAGGATGGAAAGGAAGAAGTAAAACGACCAGTGGGTCAAAGGTCAGCTAGCAAACAGGACAAGGACTGGCTGCCTGTTTCCTGTTCATTGATGACTTCCTGCACATGCAGCAACACCACAGCTCCCCGAGGTGCTAAAACACACCGTTATCTCTTTACCAACACACACACCGATAATCCAGCTTCACAAGGTGTAGTCCCACAGAACTGCAGTTTAATTTAGTTTCAGTTTAATGTAATTCATGATCACAGGTTGTTAAATACAGGTGTCCCACTTTAACTTTTTAATCCATCAGATCAATATGTGGAGCTCATTAAGCTCAGAGTTCTGGATCAGGAACTAAAGGACGAGAAACATCAATTTATATCAACACCAGAGTCCACTGAAAAAAACAGGAATTTTACGGAGCAGAACACAGGAGTCAACGGAGTCTGGTACTGACACAGCCACCGTACCAGAGGAGCTAAACAAACTGATTTAATTAAACACACACAGTTTAATTTGTAAATTGCCCTGTGGCTGTAAAAACTAAAATCTTACTGAGTGAGCCTATTCATGCAGAACAGTCTTGTATTGAATATTAGTGTTACTCTAATTTTAGTTTAGCTGACGCTGTCACATTAAGTTCCTCCATCACTAAAAGTTAAACGATTGAAAATAAGAGTGTGAAAGGTCAGAGCCTCGGTTGCCTGACGAAGCAGCTGAGGTAACAGAAACTCTGTTGAAGCAAGTTGCACATATAAAAGAAGAAATGAAGACAGTAGTATTTGTTGTTCTGTTTTCTGCAGTGAAGAACCAGCACAGTTTAAACTACATTTCACCGTCAGACTGACGTCCACCTTGTTCTCTAAATGCATCTGAGCGTTATAAAGTTATCGTCCTAAATATCTGCAGTCGCTAACATTCAGAGGGAGTTGTCTGCTCACAAACCACAATGGCAATTTTAGCTGAAACAGCTGATTTCATCACAGTTCACTTCCCTTTTCAGTGTCCAGTGTGCAACAATGGAAACCTTGCACATGTACACACACACACATCTAAATATATACTGGAAAGCCCAGAGAAATGTACCAGGTTTCCTCACTGACAGAGTGCACTACAGTACAGCAGTTTACTTTGAGTCAGAACCGAGCAAAATCACATTAATAGCAACTCCTTTCTTTCCTCAGAAATCATCTCATGTACAGGGCATTGTTGTGGCCTTGTGGTTAAGACCTTTGACCTAAGCCACCGCCCTCTTTCTCTTTTCTCTCACTTCCTGTCATCGCTCTACTGTCCTCTGTCCTCTGTCTCCAAAAACGCAACAGAAAACACTTAAAAATCATCAGAGAACAAATGAAAACATCCATTCAAACTAAAATAACATCCTCAGGTCTCTGGTTTTGTTGGACCAGCAGGACAACACCCAAAAAATCCTCACATTTTAGAGGCTGGATGGAGTCAACATTTGACACATTTTTTCATCTAATTTTCTCTCCATCGAGTAATCGATTAATCAACAAACTGACGATTTATTTTCCTGATTAGTTGTTTAGTCTGTAAAACATAAGAAAACATTGACAATATCCTTAATAATTTTATCAAATGTCTTGTTTTGTTTGATTTACAAGAAAAGCAGCTAATTCTCACATTTACGAACCAATAATGAGCATTTATTTATTTATTTATCTCTTGACTTCAATCAACTCATCAATTAACTGATGAATCAATGTTGCTCTTACTATAAAAATGTCATACACTGAAATAAAGCTTAACTTTATCTTATCCCTTAAAGTCACGTGATTGTTTGAAAATCACTCATCAGAACGTGAAGCTGTCGTCACAGGAAACTAACGTGACGTAACATCAGAGTCTCTGTGATTTGGAGTTTTGCTCAACTTCCACAAATTCACACTCATGGACGATGAAATTATTTTAGGTAATATTACACTGACTGATTGGCTTTGTCCTTCAGAGTGGACGTGTCTGTCAGCAGTCGTCCGGCTGTTCGCTGTGGTCTCTGTGGTGTGTTCAAATGCTGCTTTTATCAGAGGACATGAGGCAATACGTCTGTCAGGTCTGGTGTGTTGCAGCCCTGAAGTTCACTTTGTGTAAAATAAAACTTAAGTCACAAATTAAGTTTAACCACTGACACGATGTAAAATATAAAAATAAAACTGCATCAGTGTTTTAAAACAGCACAGACTGTTGGTTTGACCAGACAGGAAGTTCTAAACAACCATTAAATGGACTGTCAGAAAATCTGGGTCAGACATTCGTGATCCCCAGAGCATGAATCCTAATGATGATACCCTGTGTCACACTAAAACAACCAATATGTCCAATGATATTCAAGAGTTCTGGACATATCAAACGACTGGACATACGTTTTAAACAGCCATATAACAGCCAACATTTAAACAACAGTTAAACACAAACGTTATGACCTAACACACGTGTTAGCATGTTTGCTAACACATCTCAGAGTCTTGCTAAATGCTAATATGTGGCATCAGGTCCTGTCATGTGACCAAACACCAAACCAAACTGTCTTTCATAGGTCGATCCACTGCTTCAAGACCACGACACAACCTCACTGATACGACAAAATTCTTGGCGATCAATCATCAATCAGTGATTAGTTATGCCTAGCCATTGATATTTTAATTGCCTCTTCTATGTAATATTTGTTCATGGTCCCCACAGGATGAATCTTAGACTTGATGATACTCTGACCTCTAACGCCGTAAATTACATCTGTGGTTTTAAGAAACTAAATATCATCTCTGCTGATCAGTTTAGTGCAGATATTCATGTTCCCCTCAGGATGAACTGCTCCCTGAACAGAGCAGCAGGTAGTTTTTTTATTTTATTCAAACAAAGCACAAACTCTACAATAGTTCTTGATAAAACTGTTCGGTCGGTTTTGCAGTAAAGTGGAAGTGAGAGGCCTGAGAGGAAGTCTTTCTCAACTTCATCAAATGCTGCTGTTATTAATAATGACAACAGCTGCAAAAACCTGAGCCTCTCTTCTGCTATCAGCTGTGGTTTCCCTAAAAACCCACTTCTGTTTCTGAAACCAGAATAACTGTTATGTGCCATCTCTCTACCTGCCTCAGTCTCACCTGTCTTACCTCATGACAGGAAAATAAAATTGAATCAGGTTTCCTAAAAACTTGGAGCCTTTCTTTTTAGACAGTGATTTTTCTGGTGACACAGTAGATGAAGCGTTTACGCCGGATGAGACTGTACTGCACAGTTAAATGTGGAAATGGGGCCACAGACTTTCCAGGTGCAGCCTAATTAAAACTAACTGTGGCTGCTGAGAGAAACAAGAGTCCAACACAGCAACTAAACAGAGTCTAGAGTTTTAACTAAAATCTACCATCTAAACACTGGACTGATGGTCTACAGCCGAAGTCTGTGGTAAGCATCTTCAAAACCCAAAGGTGGTTTAACAACAGCATATTTCCAGAATGCCTCAGATTATTATTAAAAAACGGCAGCAGATTAATTGTTTTGAACCCAGATGTTCAGAGGAATCTGTCTGAGGACGTTCAGTACAGCTGTAAACAACCTTCGACTCAAATCTGATGCTAATAAATGAGATGCACAAACTGGGACTATGTTTAATTTTGAGGTACTTTCCTCCTAAAGCCTCCTGAAAAATCTCTGTGTTGATTCTGAGTCATCCAGCTCATAGGAAAGCTAGAACTACAGAATCAGGGTTTCTGCAGGGTCCACAAAGTTATATTTAAATCTTTTTAAAGACCTTTTTTAACACCATATGAACTACAATTCCATACCAGCTTCTTGATCATACTGGCAGAAGTATGAAAGCATGTTGGAGAAATGATAAGACAACAGTTATTATTGTTTTTTTCAGTATTTTCCAGCAGTTTATAACAATAATGTTTGTGTTTTCTGGAGGATCTTTCTGCTCTGTTAGAGACCAGCTGAGCTGTGGTTTGTTCGTCTGGTTCAGGTGCTGAGTAAATGTAACTGTCCTCTATAGTTAAAGTCTAAGTGCACCAAGCTAGACAGCACTGAGGGTTAACATAAATAATCACTGGCTGCTACGGACTTGAAAAGGAGCTCGATGCAAAGTTGCTTCACAACTTGGTCAAACCTGGTTTTACTCAAACATGAGAAACCTCAGAGTGTTGCAAGCAGCACAGTCATCAGTCTTAACACCTTTTTTCTTCTCTTTATTTCTTCAGTGACTGTTTCAGTTTCCTGTTCTTCACCTTATTCTGTTGTACTATAAAGAAGTGGTTCCCATCACCATCTCTTTGTCTTTCATTAGTTTTTGTTGTAAATAAATCACTTTATCATTTTGAAAACCTGTTTGTCTCCTGATTTTTTTTGTTGTTATACTTTCTGTATCTGCGAGGGCACATGCAACGTAAAATTTTGTTCTCTGTTCTAATTTCGCAGCTGCTCACATCACTTTCTGCACTCTCCGTGCTTTTATTTTTTATGTTTTTGATAAAGCAGCTTCTCCTCCTCTTGCAAGGATGTCAACATTTCAATATGCAGACGATGATCTACTGTGCACGAAAGGAACGCATTCTTAAAGGAGGATTACTGAGGCCTCCGTCCTCTTATTCACCCAAGTTCTACAATCAGTATGTTTACAATACTGTATGAAATGACAGTGTGATGAACTTACAGAGAATCATCAGCTGAACTGCAGCTCCCCGTCGGCTTTACAGCGCTAAAAAACAAACAAAAACAGAGCTAAAAGAGACTGAACAGAGACTTAGTTTTATCACAAATACAGCTCCACATGAATCATCATGTTGCTCTGTGACTGCCACTTTATTAGGTACACCTGTTCAACTGTTCCTTAAGGCAAATATCTAATCTCCAATCACATGATCTCAACTCATGTCCACATTTAGGCCTTAACCTGTGACCAGACGCCACACTTGACACTGCAGCATTTAAAAACCAAAAAGGTTGGAAACTACAGCTATAAATCAACAGCTTTACAAGTACCTGATCAAAACAGGAAGCACTGCAGCAAATTTCATTCATGCCTCCCTGTGAAACAGGTCGTGTTGGAAACCTGGTGACGTAACAACTGCTGTGGTTGGTGAGCTAACCTGTAGCATGGCGCTAATCCTGCTTCTGTGAGGATTTATGATGTTGAAACCTTTTTAAAGAGGTGTTAATCAAACTTTGTGGTCACCGTGGAGGCTGAGGCTAAAGATTAAAATCGCATTCAGCCTCAAAACCGACAATTTACAGATGAATTAAGCAGCTAATCAATTCAGAAACAGTCCTGAAACTGACAAGCGATAAGTGATCGGCGTCAGAAAAACCTTAAACCACGATGTGTTTGTGGTGATGAAGCAGATTAACAACCCCCCCATCATCATATAATAACCTGAGCTCCCTGCAGCTCATTATCATCTTTAAAATAAATGTTTTTCTTACGGTGAGCCTTTTCTCTCAGTCACGTCCTGGCCTCCTGAGCGGTCCTACCTGAGGAACTGTCAGAGGCTTTACGTCTAGTTTTGACAGATAGTTTGAAAAGCTGCCACAGGAAGTCAGCGGTGCTGCGAGTGAGAAAAGTAGAGCTTTCATTTCCAGTTTCTCGGCGAGTGAAAAGCGCAGCTGAGTGAGACGCAGCTGAGGAGGAAGGAAGGTATGAAAAGAGGGGTTTTTACTAAGAAGTGGAGGTGACATCTCCACCACAAACACACACAGCAGGGGTGTTTGTTTATGTGTGTTAACTGGTACTGGGTTGGGTTGGAGGGTCAGGGTGGGGGTGGACAACAACAACGGCTCTTTATCTCCTCGGGGTGTCACAGCGTCTCACACACAGACTGTGAGATAATGGACGACACGAGCGGCGGGAGAGTCACATGTTTGATTCCCATTGAGTCATAAACCACGTCAGATGACTTACAGCTGCGTCTCTTCAAGGCCTGAACAGACATGAAACTCGAATCACCACTGCTAAAGATGAACTACTGTGTTAATAAATATCTGGTTGTCTGATAAAAAAGTCGAAGGTAAAAGACATAAAAACTGAAGGAGAGAAGTCGACTACAACTCCCAGGGTGCATCTCAGGAAGAAGCATCCATAAAGCTTCACCTTTTGTTCTCTGCTGAAATATTCTGGGTCACGTGTTTTAAATTGGCGACCAAGGCGTCATGTTTTGTTCTAAATTCTAACAACAAAGTATTGTGATTTAAGCCCCTGAGGCTCATGGGTATTGTAGTCTTTAGAGCCGTCCACCAAACAGACAGAAAAACCTGATTTCTCAGACACCCTGCTGAGAGTAGGGGGGCACCCATCCCCCCAGCAAGTTCAGTACTTTGTGTGTAATCCTGCTGACAAACAAACAAACAAACAAACAAACAAACATGGTTGAAAATAAAACCTCCTGGTTACAGCACATGCCACAAGACCACAACGCCCATAGTTTTCTTTCTGTCCTGTGTTGAATGTCACCCTTGTTCCCTGTCTGTCTCTTCACTATCGACTGTCAAATAAAGCCAGAAATCCCCAAACCATAATCTTAAGAATCAAAACACAATGTAATGCAACGCATTTAAAGAGGCTGTACGTTTTCTCTGCCACTGAATGTGGTTTCTTTGTTGCTCACCAAGAGCGTTAACAACACAAGAAGTTATAATACTTCTTCAGGGCAGACTTGATGCTACAGTGAGTCACTATCGGAAAGTAACGAGACAGGACGGAGGCTAGCTGGTTAGCATGCTAACTTCAGCAGAAGAAGCTAAACATTGGCGCTGAAACATGAAAAGGTTTTAACCTTTAATCAAAATTAATTGTGTCAATTAGTCAACTGACACAAGATTAACTGACGACTTTTTAGATAATTGATTTGATGCTTTAGGTCATTTTTAAGCAAAAATGCTAAAATCTGGTTCTAAACTGTAAATATTTGTTGTTTTCTTTGTCCTCTGTGATAAGTCAACTAAAGACTTTGGGGATTTGGACCAAACAATATTTGATAACATCACTTTGTGCGCTGGGAAACAGTTAAAATAATGAGCAGATTAATTGATAATGAACAGAATTGCTCGATTACAAAATTATGCCACATATACACCCAGCGACCACACACTGCTTACACATAAACACACACCAAAACACTCATTTTAAAGGCTGAAAAGTCGATATATCAAGAGTCTCCACTGAAATAAAACATCAGAGTTGGGGTGAAGCTGCTATTTCACACAGCAAAGGTTAAATATTTAATAAATGGACTGTTATCTACTAACTACACTAAAATAATCCCACCATTAGTTACAGCACCCATCTAAGATGCAGTTCCTCTGATTAAAGCAAAAAAACTTATTGGATTTAAAACCAAAATCAGCAACGTCTCTTCACAGACATTTTTAACATGTAATGTTTATCTCAGAGGTGATTTGATGCCTAATCTGTAAAAGAAACAGACAGGGAACATTTTGATTCTAAAGCAGGAGAAGCCAAGTTTGTGGGTGTAACAGTAAAACAGCAGAAAAACCCACAGGGGAATAAAATGACTCATAAAACCACAAGGAAATAATAATATGACTTTTGTTTAAGTGGGAAATATCTCAAAGCTTTTGTGACGAATTCCTGGAGGCAGCAGGTGAGGAAATGAGAGATTTCATCACCACCCTCAATTCAAAAATCTCTGTACTTACATAACAACTTCCTCCTCCGGCTGACGTCTTTTAGTTTCAGTATCCCTCATCGCTCGTGCTGCTGTTGTTGTTCAGTGAAACAAACTGTGTGTCGTGGTTTCAATGATTCACAGAACAAGAAATCTACCGGGGATTCCACTACTGATAGATCCTCATCCAAAAGTCTCTGGATTTCAGACTCAGTCCAGATCCAGGTTTCCCCCAAACCTTTATAAGACTACAGTGTTTTTGTTTTCAAACTTCCCTGTCACAGGAACAAAATGTAAACTTCCCGTGTTATGGCGAGTAAACTCGACACTGTCAGCGACCCGGCAGGAGAGACGATTCTGAAAACCACGATACGAACATCCACAATATCGTACCGCGATAAACTCTTCACCACTGTGTTGCGCTTTTATTATTCTATTTAAACCAGGCTGTATATCTTCTAAATATTATATCTGTTTTATTATCTTTCTACTGTGTTTGTCACATCACTGTTTTGGTCCAATCATGACTGCGGACACTCGCATTGACACCTACATGCAATTAACGGTACATCCCCGTTTCTTTTTTCTCAAACAGTTAAATATGAACGGGTTTTTAAGAACGTCTTTAAGTGTTGAAATCTAACGTTAACAGCTGAGGTGTTCTTCAGGTGGAGCAGATTTGTTTTGAAGTCGTTTAAACACATCCATGTTTTTCTGACGTCTCACCTGGAACCCGGTCACGCACCATTAGAGTCACCACCTAACCTGCATGCAAACTCAGCACAGAAAAGCCCAGAGCGAACCAGGGTTCAAACCCAGAACCTTCAACTGTCCGCTAACCACCGTGGATCTGGAGAATCGTTCCATCCCCACCACACGGTCCAGCTATACACCAGGTTTATTCCTCGTGGAGATCTGAGAGTTGTTCTCAGTCACTGGACAGAGCAAAGCAGAACAACACGGCAGCTAAAACACAAACAACCACTAAACTAACAGTGAGCACTGATGCATTTCATGGTTCTAAATGTACAACATTTGATTTTAACTGCTGTGCTCAGGTGAAACACCTGGTGCTGACAGTTGATGATAACCTGTACAGTTTGAACATGTGTTTTTCACTCATGTTTCAGTTCAGTTTTCAGATCATGACAGTAGAGGCTGTGCCTCCCTCTGAGTGAACTGTCCTGCAGCGTCAGGACGTCTCAGAAATGCCGACACCAGGTTGGAGCTATTTAAAGCCTCCTCAGAAAACACAGACCACTGGGACGGGTTGTGAAGCTCCCTGCTGCTTTCTAAACTCAGCCTGAGCTCCTGGGAGCCGAACATTACCAACAGCAACACTTCACCGCCTCTGCAGTAAACAGCAATTATCATTCAGGTTTTTAAAGAGGAGGAGGAGGAGGAGGAGGAGGAGGAGGAGGAGGACCGGTGTGGTGTCGACCCGCATTATTACAGACAGACAGAGAGCAGGGCTGAAAGTGGAGGAGCTGAAACGCTGCAGACTCCTGGAGGAGATTTAAATATCTGGAGTCTAAATTTAGTGCGTCCACTGAGCGGCGGCTCGCTTCATCAACAGCAGCATCGAGAGGAACCGGGACGCCGACGACACGCAGCCGCTTTCCAAAATTACCTCACATGCGATGATGTCATGATGTAAACAACAACCAGAGGAATAAACAAACACAAACACACAGTTTGACACAGACAGGAAACTGACAACAGGTCTGTCACTAAACACACCGAACGGCACGAGTGTCCACTGTCATCTTGGTTATTTATCAGACGATTTCAATGTATATTAATAATAAATATACATATTTATAAAATGTCATCACAACTTCCTAAAAAAGTTTCAAACAGTCGAAGAAAATCAGGAAATATTCACGTTTCTCTCACAAGAACTCAAATATCGAAATAACTGCAGATTCATTTCCTGTCGATTCACTTCAATCATTTCAGCTCAATGAACTGTAGTTACTCTACACTTCATTTATCACCGGTCTCACACTTTGACCTGCATTTAGAATCATGACACTGTTTGTATTGTTCGCTGTGCTGTTTTTAAACCACCCACTAAACATATCAAACTGAATATGTTTGGATTTATCCTTTGGAAATATCCAGCAGATTAAATGAGAGGTAAAATGACTGTTGGTTAAAATAATAAACTGTGGTGGATGCAGAGTGTGGTGTAGAGGAGGAGGAGGAGGAGGAGGAGGAGGAGGAGGAGGTGTCAGACTCAGAGATGGATGAACCAGCAGAGGGATTTTAAATGGACGTCCTGAAACTGGATCTCAGCACCAACACATTGACGGTGTGTGTGTGTGTGTGTGTGTGTGTGTGTGTGTGTGTGTGTGTGTGTGTGTGTGTGTGTGTGTGTGTCAGGACGTAGGTCAAGGTGGAGGTCTGCAACATCAGCAATAATAAACTGAGGATGATTCAGAGAGAAGAAGAAGAGAGGATGAAAGTGACGAATGAAAGCAGCGAGGTCAAATATAATAACAGACGAGGCTGCAACTAATGATGATTATTCATTATTGATTGATTGATTAATCACCCCCCCACCACCACCTTTTGCTGAAGTTCAACATTTTGTAAAACTTCCACAGTTTACATTTTTGCATTTTTTTAATAGTAGTTTTAACTCATTTGCTTCCTCTTTTTTAACTGCACGTTAAAACCGTTGTAACAGAGAATTTTTCATCTTTTGATTCTGATTATTACTGATTAATTTGCTGACTATTTTCATCGTCATCAATAGTTCACAACATCCTCCAGTCCACGGTTACATCCTGAAATGTCTTATTTTGTCCGACCAACAATCCAAAACCCCAGAACATTAAATTTACAGTGACTCACATTTGAGGCTTAAAGCAAAAAATAATCATTTGATCATTAAAATACTGACTTAATTATCTCTGACACTATAACACACTCACACACTGCAGAGACATTCATTTAACAACAACTCACACTATTGCGTCAGAACTCAAACAATCATCATAACTCACAGCTGAGCTTTCAACACAACATTAACACAAACAGCTCAGTGTCTGAAACACAGAGACATTCGTCATGAGGAGAAAAGAAAAGCCTCAGAGACACTGAATATCTGCTGAGCAAAACAAATCACATCTCGTAGCATGTAGCATAAACATGACTGTACATGCTAAAGATTAGCACTTTAACACATTTATTTTTTTAATGAAAACATTTATCCACAGGCTTTTGATCTAAAATGGACAAAATTCGATCAATTAGCAAAACAGCAGTGAGTCGCTATCAGAAAGTCATGAGACAAGCTGGAGCTAGCTGGTTAGCATGCTAACTTCAGTACCAGAAAAGAAGTGATGGAAGTAGAAGCAAAACACCGACACTGCTTTCCTAGAGAGAACTCTTGGTTAGTAAAGGAATAAAGTTTGACGATGAACTTATGTTTTTAAATAGCTGCTAATGCTAACGATAGCAAAAACTTACATACTGCACCTTTAGCCTTTTAGAAGCCTTCAATAAAACTTTCAGTTAAACTTAATTTGATACCGGTGCCAAATTAGAGACACAAGTGACTTTCTTCAAAAACTATAAACGCTATCAGTGCTAATTAATTAGCAAAACAGCAGAATTATTTTTTCTTTTGTCCAATTAATCGATTAATTGACGAATCACTTCAGCTCTACCTCCAACGTTATGCGGCAGAAACAACTGAGGATCTGAGTGTGAGCGAGTTTGGCAGAGCAGAGGAAATATTCCCTCTCACAGATGGTGACTGAGGACGGAGGCCGGCGACGAGCCAACATGGCCGAGGGCTACCGAGTGAACACACACACACACACACACACACACACACACACACACACACACACACACACACACACACGACTTTCACTTTCAGGTCGCTCAGCAGATGATCTCACTCACGCAGAGCGAAACACAACAAGGTCAAAACCAGAGCGAGGCTGACAGCAACAACCACAAGCGAGCAGACAGTGAGTCGGTCAGGGGTCAAAGGTCACAGCAACACAACAACAGAGAGACAAAGTTTGGGTTGATTTCACACACACACACACACACACACACACTGCAGCCCTGAACGTCTCTCGAGCTGTGCACACCCCTCAGCAAATATTCATGATGTAAAACACTGGAAATGTTTTCAGGGTGTGTTCAGGTCCTCGGAGAGTTATGAACTTTGAGGACCCCCCCCCTTCATCCAAACTCTGCATGCGAGGCCATCGAGGAGGTTACGTAATCTCCCTGAAAACAAAGAGTTGTGCATGTGGCTGCAGACAGGAGACAGTGAACGCAGCACAGGAGGAATGTAGATGAGCGAGTCTGCAGCAGAGAGCCGTTGATCTCACTGTTGATTTTATAGGTTTTTGTTCTGTCCGTGTCTCTGAGACGTGAACTGGAAACATGTTTGTCTGTCGCTGCTGCCTCGAGCCCAGTGCATGCTGGGACATGCACCACCACCCCCCACACACCACACCACCACCACCACCACCACTCTGTGACCCAGAACTGGATGGTTTGGTGCAGACAATGGATGGATGTAACTGTCCTCTGCATATTCATCAGCTAGCTCCTGATTTGTGAGATTTTTTCATTTTGTACAACTTCTGCTGTTTTGACTATAAAAATCATTATATATCAGCACCAAACTCCATTGACAAAAACAGTAATTTTACCGAGCAGAACACAGGAGCTGCTGCCTTGATCTGTTAGTGTGTTTGTGTTGCTGTGTGGTTCTTTTACTTATATTAAGGATCTGAATACTTCTCTTATCACTGAAAATCACACAATAACACAAACAAACTAACAACTCAAGGCAGCAACTCCTCTGTTCTGCTCTGTAAAATTCATGTTTTTGTCAATGGAGTCTGGTATTGTTCAACAAGCTCTGTCTCTGCAGGAATCCTTTACATATTGTTGTCAGCGGTTATAATAACAATCCTCTGGCACTGAGGCCTCACTCTGCAGCGACAGATTCTTAACAAGAGGTGACACGTCCCGACTGTTATCTCAGGTATCCAACACAAACATGTTTCACCTGCACAGTCTGAGTGTGTGACTTTCAATTTGTATACACTTTACATTCACATTTAACTAATCAAATAATCCGGAGCTCGTGAACGAAGTCGTGTGCAGCTCGTTTGTCCGTCAGACTCTTCGTATGTGAATATTTTGAAAGTCAAAACAGACCTGAGTGCAGCCTCTTTGTCTCCTCTGCCCCATTATATTTAGCAGCAGAGTAAAGTAGGACTGTGTGTGTGGAAAGAACCCTGCAGCAACATGTTACTGTCCCAAATCCACCAAACACGCCGCCACAACACACACACACACACACACACACCGAGGACGCCTCGTTTAAAAACACTTGTTTCCACCCAGAGAGCAGCAGAGCGAGGCGTTTAATGTCCCGTACATCTGAGCTGCTGTGAGGATTAAATCACAGAGTACTAACACAGAGCCTCAGTTACAAACAGGTGTGGAGCTTGAAAGACGTGGCTGTTTACCAGGGCTCTAATGAAAGACGCTATTCAGTTGCATCATGGGAAATGTAGGATCTAACGTTTTAGCCACACAGGACAGAAAAAGTGAGGATATCACAGCCTCTGTTCTCTTTTCTCCACCCTGAACATGGTTTCAGCCATCACTGCATTTCAATACAACAGGTTAGAACACGTGCTCTGCTTCTTCAGGGCTGTTGCTAGTGACTGAGTCGCTATCGGAAAGTGATGAGACAAGCTGCAGCTAGCTGATTAGCATGCTAACTTCAGCAGAAGAAAAGAGGTAATAGAACTATCATTGCATTAGTGAGCACGCTCTTTCTTCAAGGCCGACCCAACGCTACAGCCAGTCGCTAACGGAAAGTGATGAGACAGGCCGGGGCTAGCTGGCTAGCATGCTAACTTCAGTAGAAGTAAAGAAGTGATGGAACTAGAAGCAAATCACTGGTGTTGCTTTCCACCGCTGGAGATAACGCTTGGTGAGTAAAGAAATAAAGTTTAACGATTAACTCCTTTAACAGCTGCTAATGCTAATGTTAGCTACACAGCGATCGCAAAAACTTACATAAAACACCTTTAATCTCTCACAAGTCTTCAGATTTAATGGAAACGTGAAACTAAATCACTGGAGAACTCCTTCAGGAAAATTAAACTTATTTTGCAGCCAAACAAGAAACACAAGTTAAATTCTTCAAACCTATAAAGCTCTGTTAGCTGCACAAATGACAGAAAAGTTCATTTATGGAGGTGAAAAAGCCATAAAACAACAACAGGAACAATGGGATCAGGGCCAGTGAAATTTTAAGGAACCTTAATTCGAACCAATCTAAGTTAAACAAAGACAAAAAGAAAATCATCCTGTTTCTGAAGGATTAAACAGCTGAGGAAGTTGCAGAATGAATTAAACATCAGACAAATATCCATCTGTATTTAGTTAGAAATTCAGTCTGAGCCAATAATGAATGTATCTGATTGTCGAGTCGTCGTTTAACTTGATTAAATATTAAATGTTACCTGATGTTATCTGGCTCCAGCTGCCTATGTTTACATTTTATGTCATTTTTAATTATTATCAGTAGTAATTAAATGTTTTCTGGGTTTTTCACATCTGAAAATTATGTTGAACATGTTTCATCTGAGAAATTTAACTTCACTAAGATATTAAAACACTAGAAGTTCATTAAACTGCTGCTTCTCTACATGAGGGTTTTACCTCATGATGTTGTTGTTGTTGGTTAAATAATGTCTGATGTGTCGACTCCTCCTGCTGCTGCTAAAAGGCCTCAGGAGGGAAATAAACCGGCCGACGGCCCATAATTCACTGAGGCAACGCACCGCCGCCGAGGCCCGGAGAGGAAACGTCGGATTGTTCAGAGATTCACTGACGTCACGGCACATTTATCACCTCACTCCGTCACAAACACTTTATAAATAAAGTTCTGCTGTGATTTTTCATAAACGACATTAAATCAAATATTCTTTGGTTTTGAGCTGCTGGTTGGATAAAATGAGGTGTTTAAGGACATCATGTTGGGCTCTGGGCTGAACCGTTAATAAAGAACAGGTTAACTGAAAATAACATCTGGAAACAGCAGCACATTCACCTGATGTTCAGTAAATAAAACCATGTTTCAGTGACGGCTGACTGAACACAACAACAACAACAACAACAACAACAACAACAACAGCTCTTCAACAAGCTGAGAAGTGCCTCAGATTTATAAATTTATTGTAAATAAGTCCATAAATGGTTTGATGGAACGTTTGGTTACGTTCAGGAAAAGATCGCGGTTTTGGCAAAAAAAAACAAAAAACAAAAAAAATCTCCCACATGAGAGTTCTGTGTTTGTTTGACTCGGACGCAAACTTTTTCACCATTTATACATTTATTTAATAGATGTGATAACTACAACGGCCACTAGGTGTCACCCGACAAGAAAACGTAATAAGGTGCGCGTTTGTTCGTCTTATAGATCAACATAGGGAAAAAATCGTGATTGTATTTTTTATTTTCGACATATCGACACATCTGCAAAGATCAAGTTAAATAATCCAACGTTTGAGGTTTTTAAACAAAAGGTCGCAAATCTGAAATGTTGCGATTTTTAAAATCCTCTGTTGTGACAAAGTAGAAAAACTGACAAATACGTTTTTTACTTTGCCTCTAACCAGATCTAACGATTAATCAAAATATTAACGAAATCGCAACATGACAAAGTCTAATAACTAGAATAGATCTCGGTTTCAGAATCATCAGACGCCTGAAGGCAACACGAACAAAACATAGGAACGTAAACGTCACACAGAGAAGAGTTCAAACCTGTGTGTTTTATTTCTGAAGGAAATTATTTAATAAACAAAGAAATAAAACGGTTTATTTCTCTTCAGTTTTCTGGTCTCAGTTACTTTCAGGTTTCATTTTGCTTCTGTTTTTATAAATGTTTTTTTTTCTGGTTTCAGTGCAAACACTGTGAACCCTGATGAGAGTGGAGAACCTGTGGTGATGGTGTTTTCCTGCAGGCGGAGGACAGACTGCAGGGTGGAAACATTAGACAGAGCTCCACACAGTCTGCAGGAATCCTCTGAAGCTGATGGAGACAGAGCTGCACTGCAACAAACAGGCCGGAGCAGCTGCTGGAGGTTTAAACCTCCACCTCCACCACCTCCAACCACAGAGGGTTCCATTATCGGACACGGCTCCGCTCGCTTTATTCACACCAGTTTCCAGAAACCTTCACGCATAATTAACCCTCGTGTGGAAACGGTCCAAACACATCGTGTGTCCACGTCTCCTGCGTCACTTCACCGTGAGACACACGATGGTCGCCGCCGCTGCAACACAGTGAAACCCCCGGAGTCCGAGGAGGCTCCGGGTTCCATTATCGGACGCAACCCCCCGCCCGGGTCCGGCTAACACCTGGAGCCTGCTCCGGTTCTGTGCGTTTAAACTGCGACTTAAACTCTGTTTTATTTGTCACCAGGAACAAACTGGTCTCAGCGCAGTTTAAATGATCAACACGCACGAGCGGAATTCATCTTACATCCGCAAACATGTGCGCGTTTTGCGGCTAGCCGCCGTTAAAAACACTGACACTGTATTTAAAACCGGGTAAAACACACCGGGGCGGTCGTCGTTAACGGCGCGGGGCTGACGGTGAGATATTTCGGGGAGAAAACGAAAGAAGCGCTTCGGACGGAGGCGTGTCCGATAATGGGCGCTGCGAGGTTCCCGTTAAACGGCACCGTCTGCCGCTGCTAACCCCGCTCCCCTGTTAGCTAGCTAACCGGGCGGCCGCTCTCAGCGCCGTGACCGTTACCGGGAGAGTTTATGACGACACAAACAGTCGGTAAATGTGTAAGAACCGGTCTCGTACCTTGTCTTGTCTGCTGGTTTTTCCCGCAGTGAACTGGAAGGATCATGTTTAGGTCATTCTCTCACATGTGACGTCCATGTTTGCTCTGAGCCGCAGCACGACGTCAAGTTACAAACAACGGCACCGGCAGCTTCCGCCCGCAGCCTTCAAAATAAAAGCGCTGTGGAGAATTCTACTTCCTGTGTGTTTATTCTGATCTGTAGCTGTCAGAGACATTACCCAGTAATGTAAAGTAACTAAAATTTACTCAAGTACAGCAAGCACAATTCGAAGGTATTGGTACTTTCTACTTTTACTCCATTACCTTTATCTGGCAGCTGCAGTAACTAGTTACTTTAAGACGCTAAAAGCCAATCATGTTGTAGATAATAAAACAAAATACAATGAATTATTATACAGTAAATATAATAACACACACTGACACTGTTCAAATGCAGCTTACACATCAATACATCAGTAAGAATATTTCTAGTAGAGTAACAGTAGAGTAACAGGCTGACACAGGCTGGTTTAATGTGTAATAAATTACTTTTTTACTTTGAGTACATTTTGCTGCTTATCTTTACATCCTTTTATTTAAGGTTTGAAATGCAGAACTTTTACTTGTAACTAAGTATTTCAAACTGTGGTATTTCTGATTTTACTCAAATAAAAGATCTGATACTTCCTCCACCTCTGGGATTACCTGTGTGTGTGAGTAACTTCCCAAAGCTCCAGGTTTTCGTACTTTGATTAATGACAGATTAGTCAGATATTTGTATTTCTGCAGTAAAACATCTCCATCTTGTGGCCTCGTCTTACTTTTATCAGCTGATTGTTTTAGTTTATTTTCAGCTTCTGTTGTGTTTTATTAAACTTCATTTTGTTCTGATTATAAAGTAATTAACAGACAGAAAACATTCTTTAATTTTGTTTTCTATGGTTTTAACTAAAACAGTCACAAAAGAATAAAAATCTGCCTCTGCTCTTTATTTTCAAAGAGAAACAAACAGTTATTTTGATGATGTTTAATAATTGGATTTTAGCCCCAGTTTAATGTGCAGTTTATACATCAGGGTGTGAATGGACATTTATTTGCTCTTCTAACAAACTTCTTCTTCATATTTTGTTTGTTTTGTTTTTCCAAAGCTGCAAAATAAAATGAAACGCGACAGGTTTTTATGCTTTTATTTTGGAGTCGCAGCACCGTGTTTTCCGGTGTGGTTGCGTGCAGCTTGTTGCAGCTGCAGCTGTCAGAGAGAAACTGAGCTGAGAGTGAAACGCTGCTGATGATTAAAGACTCACCATCATCATCATCACCTTCATCACAACAACAATAAATATAAACAATAAAACAACAACATGTGTTCGTTCAGCTTAATAAAGTACAAATACTTATTACTGCATCAGACACAGTACTGTGTGTATTCTACAGTGTACTTTGTGTTGTGGTATAGAGTATTATTAATCTGCTAAAACTAAACAGAAAATGTACAGATTTCAGACTCCTACATTCACAGGTCACTTTATTAGGTACACCTGTTCAACTGCTCGTTAACACCAATATCTAATCAGCCAATCACACGGCAGCATCTGGTGTGTATGTTTATATTAAAGCTCAGACTTTGTTCTTTAATGTTGATTTATTATTTTATTTCAAACTGAATCTGCTGATCTTCAGAACCAGAAGAAGAGAGACTACATTCTGGTCTGACCTGGACCCAGTGACCCTGACTCAGACTCCTGTTGACTCCCAGTAAACCCTGAAAAGTTTAATTTAAACCTTCGTGAAGTTTTAACTGAAGTGGAGGAAAAACAACAGCGAGTTAAACTTGTTCTATTGTTTCATTCAATGCAAAAACAGAAGAAAGAAATTCAGTCTTTGGACTTTTTCTCTGATATTTGGGAGAAACTGGATCATTTGAACATTTACATTAAAACCTTAATTTGTAAAGTAACTCGTGACTACAGCTGCTAGGTAAAAGTAGTGGAGTAAACAGTTGAATATTTTCCTCTAAAATGTAACAGAATAGAAGGAAAAACAAAGAAGAAGAACCAAATGAAATGTTACTGTCCTGCAGTATAAAGAGTAAATAAAGAATAAAACAAGCGGCTGCAGCTGCTCCAGGTTTCATTTGTTTATTTTCTGGAAAATAATGTGAAGGTACAGTCTCTTTAAAAATCTCTCCTGTTAGCTTCAGAAGCACCTCTGGTTTGAAAACATTAATATGTACAACACACTCGACATTCCCTGGTTATTACAAAGTTCAAATAAAAATCTGAGTGACGACAAAAAACAAAAATTATTATTCAAATACAAAGCAGAGGACGCGGGACGCTCAGTTTATTCTCTGGAGCCTAAAAACAAACAAAAACAAAAAAAAACTAACAAATAACATTAATAACATGAGAGAAATTAATATACATCAATAAAAAATATGAAAAAATATGAAATATGGCCTTTAACTGATCCCTAATCTGCACACACACTCACACTCACACACTCACTCTACCTCGCTGGTCAACAGCTCCCCCTACTGGCAGAGTCTGGAACTGCATGTTAGCTCACAACAGGTTTATTGCATAACAACAACACAGACACACACAGGTGGAGAGGATGAAACAAACACAGGAAAACACAGGAAAGGATGATTTTTAAAACTTTGTGTCTGATTCTTTGATCTTTCTGAGCGACGCCTGTTTTTATAAAAATGAGCGAAAAAATAAAATTATTCTGCTTTTAAAAGTTACTTTTTAAATTAAGAAAAGACAGAAATTAAAGATATTTTCTCTCCTGCTGCCCACTGATTTGATCTCTTTCACATTCACATTCACTCGTCTACATCTGATTTTTTGCTCTTTTCCATCCACGTCTTTAATCCGACACGTTTCAGTTCAGAAATTCTTCATTTCACTTCGACTAACTCTGTCCTGAAGATAAAACTCTGCAAAGATGTTTGGTCAAATAAGGTTTTTCCAGTGCAGCTTCTGCTTGTTTAAAGGGATTTACTAAAAACGAGAGTCAGTGTTTCTAAGAAAAGAAAAGAAAGGAAGGAGAGAAGGTGAAGAGTCGAGTCACTCCAGAAGATTTTACTCATTAAAAATCAGATTCCTGGTCCTGGTCCTGGTTCTGGTTCTGGTCCAGTCAGAGAAAATAACCCTGATATTACAAGTGACTCCAACTCAGTCGTTCCCAATCAGTCGTTAACGTCAGTTCGGTTATGTTCAAGAAAACCACAACCTCCTCCGAACGTCAACTTTCTACGTCACCTATTTTGTTCCTGTTATTATCACTATGACCACTAGATGTCACCTTAACTGCAAAGTACTGTGGGTCAACAGAGAGCTGCAGCACTGACCCTAAAACCAGGAAGTGAGTTAGCATGTTAAATTTAAAAAGGTGATATTTATGGAACAAAAAGATGCAGGATGCAGGAGCTTGTTGAATTATAAACTGCTGATGTATTGATCTGATTGATCAGAGGAAACCTGATCATCAAACATCACAATCACATCCAACCTCTTAGATTCAGACTGTAACGGAGAGCAAACTGTAACATTTTCATCCAACATGGCTGCAGTGATAAAATCCTCCTCACCTCCTGGTTTCATCAGAACAACGACAGACACGATCGACTCTTCTTCCTTTACACCTCCTGTGTCATGTCGTCGGCTGCCGGCGCCGACTGGACGAACCTCGAAACCAGACGACCAACGTCCCGATAACTCGCCCTGAAAACATCGTACGATCACCTCCCACCCCACCACGACTGCTATCAGATGGCTTTTTATTTACGTCAGAGAAGCTCAAAGGTTCAGAAACACCTCAGTCGAATAAGAAACTCTAGAATAAGGACTGCTTCTCTAGTCCTGTAATCGGAGGGTTGGTGGTTCGATTCCCAGACTCTTTTTCTTGAAAACACTGCAGGTAAACGCAGCTTTTTCTTCTCTTCTGTAACTGTAAGTGTCCACAGGAGATGATTCAGAGGTCAAACAGTGCAGACGACTGGAGATTTATTTTATCCTGGGACGTCTCTGAACCTGCAGTGACTCTGCAGCTGCAGTAGCCTGGACTGACCAGCAGGGGGAGCCGTCACACTTCAACTCCACTTTCCTCACCTCTCCTCAGCCCTCAGTTTGTTTGTGATTGTCTTCCTGTCTGCATCACCTCAACACACCCACTCTGACCTGCAGCTTCAGGCACACGAATCGTTTCACCTGATCAAACAAGACCTCTGACCTTTGACCTTTAGCGGCATTAAAGCTAAAAACCCGTCTAATAAACTTTTACTTCTCCTGAGTTTTCCAGAATTTTCAGACCTTAAACTGGCTTCCAGAACTTCCCAGACCTTCACAGGAAATGCACTTCAAAATAAGAGCACAGTGTAACATCTACCAGTTGAGCTTCAGGGTAGAAAATTTAGATTTTTCTTCATGAGAGGAACCAAAAAAAACCACAACCAAAACCAATTTCTCTGCTCGGATCAGAACGACTCCTCTGATCCGTCAGTAACTCGACGAACTGAAGAAAAACAGCTGATAAATCCGGACGCTCTGACAGAGAAAGACAAGAAGATTTCAGATTTGAAGCCACTGACCATAAGAGAAAATTCATGACAGTATTTCCAGAGTGGAGGAACAAGACAACATGTATGTAAATACTCACACAGACACATGCAGCTAAATTCACAAGCTGTTGTTCAAAAACTCTCCAACGTCTACAAGCTGTTTTTTTTTCTTCTCTCATCTTAAATATACTGTTTTTATTTTTTATTTTTGTTTTTTTTAAAGATAGCATCTGAGAAATTATATACATACAGATTTAGACCACTTTGGATTAAAAAATAAAACTTCTTTATAAGTCAGAATATTAATATTAATAATTTTTTTGTTGTTTAAACTTTTGTTACACAAAAATACGTTAGTATGCTCCGCTGCAGACGCAGGAAGTGCAGGCAGAGAGGGCGGGGCTAAGGGCTGTCAATCACAGTGACTGTGTGGGGGTGAATTAAAGGGCAGTGCCACCAAAAACTGCATTTAGAATTTACAAATTAGAGTTATTTTATTTTGCGAGGAGACGATCATCGTGTTTTGATAAACAACATTTTCATGGTGACAAAGGTGCAGGAAGTGAGCGTTTAAATGAGCGTGTTTGATGCCGCAGGATTGTATTTTCAATAATCAATATTTTTCTGTGTGTGAAGATAAAAAAAGTCGAACTGAAGCTTCCAGATTCATTAAAAATCGTTTTAAAAAAACACATCCGGTTGTGCTGTTAGAAACCTTTAAAGAACACTGTTTCCCATAAGCCCCTCTGTCACAGCTTACCAGAGCAGAAACCTCAGTCTGCCTTCAATCATCTCTAAAAACTTCTTTATATAATTAATTACAATCATGATTCGACCTGTAACTGAATTAATCTGTCTTTAATCCTTTACTTTTAACCGTTTAAAGTGTCATTTTATTTGTTTTCCTTCTTTAAAACTGATTTGATCTGATTTTATTTGTTGTTTTCTTGCTTTCATTTATTAATCCTTCCATGTCAGACACTTCTATTGTTGCTGAGTGACTTTAGAAAACAGCTGAGTTGAGTTTTATGGATTTAAAAGCTGACTCCGACTCTTTATATTTTACGTGAACAGAGGGTTCGTCATTTTTCAGGACTTGGTGGAACTGCCCTTTAAAATCCTGACCTGAAAGGGCGATAAAGCTTTAAAGCCTGAGGGGAAGCTGCACTAAAGCCGCCGTACGAACGTTTCAGCGCAGACGAGCGACGTCGGGGCTCGATTCATCCAACACATTCGTCTCCACCACTGCAATGCATAATCATCAATTACAAACGCAGCCGATCCATACATATATATAGAGAGAGATATAACTACAGGCAAGTGCATCCGATGTATTGTCAGCGCATTCTTCTTCAGCAAGACACTAAACATTTCTCTCTGTTAGAGGGAATGTGGACGGACGGACAGACAGAGAGACAGACAGACAGACAGACAGACAGCAGGCACACGAGGCTGAAACACGACTGAATCCACAGCCACAGATTCAGAAACACCGGCCGCCGTCTGAAGCCTGAAACACGCCGCCACCGAGCGACACGCGTCAGGGCCGAGAACGCAGGAGCGTAAAAACACGATGTCCTCCTCGTTTCAGGCCTCAGATCGCGGCTCGGTGAAGGTGTAACAGTGACGCTGGTCTGTGATCAGACGGGGCGCTCTCAGGACGTCAGATGGTTTTTAAATCGTCCTGGACCTGCGGCTCGTTTCAGTCTCAGACCAAACTCAGCTCTCTCTTCGTTTTATCTTTAGTAGAAATATTTTACTTTCTGAACCAGTCCTGAATGACTGAACTTATCTTGGTCTCCACTTGGACTCTGATCTCAGAGGAACTGCTTGGACTTGGACTCGATCTGGTCTGGCCTTTTCACTCTGGGGGACGTTTTTCTAAAGCAATTAATTCACACATCCAGACGTGGTGGAGCTTCAGCTCCTGAATATTCCAGAGCGAGTGTTTGACATTTGCAAAAAGACCTTTACTCTTTTTAAACTGAGGAAACTTCCTCATCTCTCCCTCAGCCACAGGGTTGAAAATCACCCCTGCAGCGTCTCGGGGGAGTGACGGGGTCGGAGCCTGGAGGTCCTGAGCGAGCGCCCTGTGTGATCACAGCGTGATCTAATGTTTTAAAGCTGCTTTGATCTGTAACGTTATGACCTGAACAGAAGCAGCAGGTTGGGGGGTTTTAATCTCGACACACACTCAAACCTTCCACTGATTTCTGCAGGTGAGAACAGACCAGTGAGGCCTGAGGAGAATCTCTTACACTTGACATCTGTGACTGCTTTGTTTTTCCAGATATATAAATCTCTAAGTCATGGCTAAGCTCCTGTCAAAGTGGCTGATAAAGCAGAGAAAGCCAAAGCGTTGGCCTCATGGCAGTTTAGAGGGAAACAGACCAAACGACAGGTCGTCCTTCCTGCGGAGTGATGGCCGACACGTCTGCCGGCGGAGCAGGACGACAGGAAACAGTCAGAAAGCTCAAGAAGGTCTGTCAAGATGCATAATGCTTTTCAAGATCTTCCAAGCGAGTTGCTGGTTTGTTTGTTTTTTTTCTTACACGAAGCCGACGTCAGGCACGCGAGCGTTTCATTCCTGCGAGTGCATTTTTCATTAACATGCAGATAAGACTCGTACAAGCTAATGCCGAAAAAGAGAAGCAACTTGGTTTTTTTTCTTGACTTCAAGCATTTGCAAGAGCGTTTTTCAGTTAAGTGCCTTCGACGGATAAAAGCTCCCCCTCCTTCAGTTCGTCCCGACACACGACCCAAACCTCAGGTCCGTCTCTTCCCGGACGTCCAAAGAAGAGATTCCCCGAGTTACATCCGATCCTCGCCTCGCTCTGCAGGGGAGGGGGTGGGTGGGGGAGTGGTGAGTGGGCGGCGTCCTCTCCACCTCCGCCCGGGTGGCGTCTGTCTCCTTTTCCCCACCGAGCGGTGGCGGGGAGGGATCACTTCAACCGGTCGGATCGGAAGGAGTCCTCCACGGCCGGGTCGGCGAGCATCAGGTCGCCGTCCAGCATGTCCAGAGCCAGGGGGTCCATCCTGAGCGGGTCGTCCAGGGAGAAGGGGTCCATCTCGAAGCCGGGGACGTGGGACAGGGCACTGGCGATCTCTTTGGACAGACCTGGGGGAGAGTCTCCTGCAGGGGGGGAGGACGGGGGAGACTGGTTAAAGCTGAGAAGGGAAACTCCACGACTACTTCACGTCTTAAATTCAGACAAATTCACAGATCCACTTCTCTTTAACGACTCTCACCTCGTCTTCACTTCCTCAAACATCTCGGAGCGATTTTCAACAAGATTTAAAGGAACTTACAGACGATTCTTTTCCTTCTTTTCCACGTGTTTATCACCTGAGTTTGTCTCTCTTCTACTTTCACGTGTCACATTTAGATTTTTATATTAGATTTATTTTTAGACTTTTATGATATTTATTCATCCTTGTTAAGAGGGAACCAGATGCACAGACAACATTTAGTTTAACTGAGCAGTGTCTGCTGCAGGTTTCTGAAGGATAGAAAAGACAATTCTGCAAAAACAAGAGTCTGAATGTTGAATCTGTGTCAACAGCACTGAGGATCAAAAACTGTCTATTCCCTGTCAGATTTAAAGATTTTAGAAAATCTTCCTGACTGACGATCTTGGATTTGATTCATAGTTCATGTGAATAAATAAAAAATCTAAATTTCAGCTTCTATCTTCTTTAGTTTCTGAGACACGGAGGCTTTAAAGACGAGGTTAATCCCCCAATAAAGCATCAAAACCTGGAAATGTTCTAAAACCTTTAACGACTAAGACAGAAGTTAACGTTAAGAATCTTCAGTTAAATCAATGTGTAGTCTTGGTTTTAATATCTCGTTCATACTGACCTGTGAGGATGATGTTGGGCACGTTGTGTCGTCCGTCGCCGCCGCTGTAGTTCTGGTTCTGGTTGTTGAGGAGCTGCTGGTCTCCGGGGTCCTGCAGGCCCAGGGGCCCCTGGGTGTTGGAGGGGAACTGGTTCTTGTCGGTGCTGCCGCAGCTCAGACCGCTGTGGTTCAGGGACAGACCGTCGCCCTGGTTTTCAGCCGTGAACTGAAACAGGAAGAGAGGGGACGTGAGTCAGGGTTTGTTCTGAAATCCTGAGACGACCTCGTGCTTATGTAGGATTTAGAAATTCATAAGAGACTGAAGAGATAAAACAAAGGCTCCAGAGTGAACACAGATCCTCTGGTATTAGAGGAATCACTCTGGAGCGACGTAAACCCACGTTAAGACCAATAAACTAAACTGAGATCCTAGACATCAGAGCTGCTGTTAAACCTCGTCCTGTTTCTAGGACCATCAGAGGTCAACGTCAGATTTTGAGGAATCGTCCTGGGTTCAGGTGCCTTTTATAAAACATCCTCCAGTGCTACAAGGACACATGAACTGCTCCACAGCAGAAAGGTGGACGTTCACCTTCGTCTTCTTTAGTGTAGCTGATAGAAAATATAGGTTTTTTTTGTGTCTTATTAGCGAGAAGACGACGACTCTGCAGAGAATATAACGTGGACATTTCTGCCATCTGCCTGCTGCTGCTCTGATGCCAAAGAAAACAACAGGGACATCATGTTCCTGAACGCAGCGACTGGGTTCAGACGCCAGCGGGCGACACCAGTGTCCCCTCGGCCAGCGTTATTTACAGCTCATACCTGCTGGTTGGATTTGCCGGTGAGCTGCAGACTCAGGTACGGGTCGTCCAGCAGAGAGTTGAACAAGGCATCCTGGGAGAAAACAGAAAGAAAAACAAACAGGTTTTTACAGATACTCTCTCCTGTTTTCTAACTGTTGTTAATTTATTTTAACGACTGGATTCACAGAGTTTAACTCAGTTTAACTCAGTGATCCAGCTCAGAAAACAGAACTGGCTTTATTTTCATTTCTCTCATTTCTTAGGATCCCAGTTCGCTTCATCAGAAAACTCTTGTCGTCATGAAACGATGACTGTGCAGAGAACTATAAATATTTCGACTTGAAGGTTGAAGTTTAAACTGAGTAAGAAGGCAGCAGCTGCAGCCGAGACCGAGCTGCTGATTTGGTCCTTTTTCTTTTTTTTTTTGCACCACCCGGCGACCACAGCCAGTGTCCTAAATCAAACACACCTGCCCTGTCATATGACCAACAGGTGCATGCAGTACTTTCTCCACCTCTGCTTGTTCGCAGTTTTTAGGCAACATAACTTTCTCTCCACTCGCTGTTCTGTTTTAATCACCGTTATCTCAAACTAAACGGTGTAAAATTCCCCAGCTTTAATGTGTCGGTGTAGAAAAACTGACCGAACCACGCAGAGGAAACCAGAGAGTCTACTGTATTTTCAGAATAAAAGCCCTGTCTTGCTCTTTGGCGTCGTTTAATCATCCTGTTGTTACTCTAGTTGTTATACTCCTGTAGCTGGGGAAGCCCTTAAAAACAAGATCTCAAGGGTTATTCCCGGTAAAGAATTTCCACAGACCACATCTTAGAAAGGGGAATCCCCTGTTTACCCAGCGTGTGAACTGACGGGCCGAGACGAAACAGATTCTCTAACGCAGATTCAAAACTCTCAGCTGAGTCTTTTCTGCAGCAAAATGCTTCTGTAATTTCCAGGTGAATCCCTCAGGCTGCAACCTGAGAAGCCGGGACGCCTCCTGGTGTCTGATTAAATGTCACCGTCTCTCTCTGGTGCACAATGACTTGTACAGAGCAGACGTCCAGAAATAGAAGCAGGTGTTTGTCTTTCATTTCGCCTCAGCATTACATCACACCGAGAACAACCACACCTCTGATCCTGAGAGATAAGGACGGTGTATCTTTAAATCGGAGCCATCAATATTTATTTTTTTGTTATTTTTCAGACTCTCAGAGGAGGTTAAACTAAATTAGCATGTGGTCATGTAACTAAGTGGCACCCACAGGCACATAATTGAGTAAATACTGGTCTGTAAATCTAAAAACAAGACAAACACATCAACAAGCTGCAGGAGAGGTGAAATGAATCAGGAGTGATCACATCTGACTGAGTTACACAACTGAACTGCTTTGTGCTTCATCAACAACATGAAGCTGGACCAAATAAATAAAAATTATTCAATCAGCTAAATCCAATAAGAAACTTCCACAAACTAAAAATAGAGCAAAAATAGAGAACACGTCCTCAAACGACTGAGTGTTTTTGCAACAGACCAAAACAGATTAAAGCTGCTTATTAAACAAAGTTCTGAAGTTTGTCGGCTGTTGAATGTGGAGTCAAACAGGCTCTGGTATTTTCTGGACCATGTCGTAGTGAACTCACGTTGTAGAGGTCCGTGGCCAGGTTGTGGCTGATCTGTTGGAGCTGCGGGAGGCCGCCGACTCGCTGCTGCTGCTGCTGCTGCTCCACCTGCTGCTGCTGCTCTGCTTCCTGTTTGACCTGACACTGAGAGGACGACGAGCTCTGGACGCACTGATCCAACCCGCCCTCGCTCTTTATCAGCGACGTGTTCGTCGTGTTCATGTGCGGTCCCATCGGCCTCTGTTGCTGCAGAGGAAACACGACGTGATCACAGAAGGAAATCAGAAATCACACGTCTTCATGCAACCGTGTCGTCTACAGAGCTCCGACTGGACGACTCTGAATCGATTCACAAAGTTGATTGAAAACATAATTAGTTAGCGCATTACAAATACTGAGAAAAAACAAACCCTGTGTAGAGAAAAATCTTTTTATCATCGCATCACAGCCCTCTGAATCATAATCCAATCGAATTGTGACATGCAATCCCAGCATGCAACAGTCAAGATCAAAACACCACCATATTGGCAGGAAAGCACGCTGTTGAAATTACTGCCAGAAAAAAAAAAAACTTCCATTCAGGTTTTGTCTGGAAGTGAAGTTTCTTTTCTATCAAGTTTTGTGATTTATCGCTCAGTTTCCTCGGATTTAAAGGTTTAAAGTGTGACGTGAACTCTGCTGCGAGTCACTGGATTAATCTTACCGTTCCAAAGTGCTGCTGCATGTGCTGGTTGCGTAGGTTCTGCAGGTGGAGCTGCTGCTGCTGCTGCTGCTGCTGCTGCTGCTGCTGTTGTTGTTGTTGGGCGTTGGGCCGCGGCTGCTGGAGGCGGTGCAGCTGTTGGTGGTGACCCAGCGGAGGTGGAGGCTGCTGGCCGGGCTGGGAGCCAGGCAGACCGGGGAGAGGCTGGTGGGAGCCCGGCTGGTGCTGGTGGGACTGACTGAGCGGGTACGGAGGAAGCCTCTGGTCCAGGGGCAGTTTGCTGGTGTCCAGAGGGACGCCCTGAGGGAGGGAGGAGGGATGTTAGCGGCAGACACGAACTGGACTCTGGACATTTATTTTTCTGTCGAATCTGTTCTGAAAGATTCAAAGTCAAAGTCAGTGAGTTTAGGAAAACACATCTGTAACTCTTCTCCTCCTTCAGTTCAGTTTGTTCGTCTGCTGCGGGTATTATTTTATAACCTTCTCTAATCTTAAACCAGATGAAGGATTTCTGCCGTCGTCTGGATCTTAAATAATCAGAGAAACAAACCGAGCAAACAGCCGCTCTCATTAGTCGATTAAGGCCTGATGAGTTAATGAAGTTCAGCGTGTCTTATGGTGACCAAACGTCTGCACAGGCCACAAATACTGTTGATTTTTTCCTATTATTTCAGGTCAGGAAATAAGAAGCAGCAGAGAATGAACACGTGAAGAAAGGCTGATTTTAAATCTCTGTCTGCTGCACAGTAAGGACGTGAACAAACATCTGCATACAGCTGTTTGTACTGAGAGACAAAGAGGATCTGTCTACTGGTTAAAACTGAGTTCTGTCCTTTATCTATCCATTTGATATGAGCTGACAGGGTTGTCTGAGGTCAGTGCTGCAGATGTATTCACGGTGCATTCAGGGTCCATCATGAATTTCCCAGGAGTTATTGTTTTCATTGTTGAATAAAACAGGAAAAACTCTGAGTAAAGACGTCACCTGAACTTGTAACTCTACATTTTCTATGACAGATTTTCTTCTTGTGTGTCACCTGTGTGATGGAGGACAGGGTGGGGGAGATGGTGGGGGAGAACTGTTTGGAGTGATGCCTCCGTGACTCCCCTCCCATGGGCAGGATGAGCGGGGACAGCTGCGCCCGTCTCCGCGGCGACGTGCTGAGCGACGGCTGACCCTGTCCGCCGAGCAGCGGCGAGTAGGAGGAGGAGGAGCAGGAGCCGCCGCCGCTGCTGTAGCCGGGGTTACCGCTGGACGCCGACTGGAGGGAGGAGTTGCTGAGGGAGGAGTGCAGCGATTGGCTGCTGAGGGAGGACGGCAGGGAGGGGGAGGAGCTGAGGGACGACTGCAGCGAGGGGTTGCTGAGCGACGAGTGCAGGGAGGCGGAGCTCAGGGAGTTGGAGAAGGAGTGGCTGCTGAGCGACGACTGGATGTTGGGGTTGCTTAGCGACGACTGCAGGGAGGGGTTACTGAGCGTGCTCTGTAGAGACGCCAGGAGACCTGAGGACGGAGAGGAAAACAGAAAACTATTAAAGCACAGACGTAAGGTCAAAGGTCACAGATTTAATAAGAACTAGAGTAGAATTAGATTATTTTCATTATTGATAAATTTAATGATTCTTCAGAAAATGATGATGACTTCAAATGTCTTTATCCAACAACAAGCACTGATAAAATAACAATAATCACCATAAATGATGAGAAAATCTTTGATGCTCGTCCATGAAGTTGAATCTAAAAATCAGAGGCTGACTTTTTAATTTAACACAACTCTGACCTAAACACCTGCTTCAAAAGAAAAAAAACAACGTCCACACAGTAAAAACTCATGTTTCATATGAGTCCTCTACTTTTCTCTTTTTCTGTGTCCTCAGTTTAAAATAAACCGTCGTCTGTTTCTGTTCAGGGAATCGACCCCACGGGAGAAAAGACGGCGGCCTGTTTTCACCTGAGCCCCTTCCCAGGTGATCAGAGCAGGTGAAAACATCCTCACTAGGTCACTTCCACCCACTACCTGTGCTTCTGTGCAGCTTCTGGATCCGAGTCCAGAGATCATTACAGACCAATGACTTTATTTTACCACAATATTTAGAGCCAAAAACAAAAACAGGAGGCAATGATCAGATTCTGAAAACAAATCACAAAAACACACAGAGTACTTTCCACATGACGTTAACGTTAAGAAACAAACCTCCTTGAGCAGAAATGGTTTCCAATAAATTACATATATAACCTCTTTCTAATCTCATTTATTTGTTTTTAATGTCTTTTAAATGTAGATTTACTTTCTTAAAGTCTTATTTTAAATGTTTATAAGCCCAGTATGCATCAGTCCACGTTATACATCATATCACAGTTTCCAATGCTCCAAATCTATTTTCTGTTTCAGTGCTGCTTAGAGAAGACTAATCTCGAGATGCAGCCATTCGCACAAAGTTCCTACTTTTGAGTTTTGAACAAGTGAACCTCATCTGTAATGATGATTCAGGTGAAACAGAGCTGTGTTGGGCAGGGAAATAAAATAAATGAGTCACTGAATTAAAACAATGCAGTTTTCTTCCTGTGTAATCCTCACAGAGTCTGACAGCGGTGGAGACAGTTTGTCATCCTCGTGTCCTTACAGCTGCTTCTGAGGAAAGAGACGCTGGTGATTCACCTCTGTCTCACATCTGGTCTGAATTTTGGGTGAAACTGCTGCTGCAGAGGAGGATTTACCAAAAACCCAAATGTCAGGATGATCAGCTGACTCGTCCTGCAGGAGGCGCCGGAGGAGCGTTTATAAGATGACCAACACGGACAGAGAGAGATCCTCTGGGCAGAATGAATCCTACTGATAAACCACCAAGACTCTTCCACCGACCATTAGTTCCAACAAACATCAGGTGTGGATTCTCAGATTACTGGGCTCAATATATTTGATCTGTGCTGTTAAAGTTTAACAAGCAAAAAATACTTCTACATGTGTTTATACAGTAGCTAGCTGCTAAATCAGAGATGCTAAATGTAAGCTAGCTAACACCATTTCATTGACAGTTTGAGAAGCTAGCTTCGTGTGCTAGCTCCACTGTGATGCTGTTTTCTGTTCATGAAGACTGTAGGTTAGACTTTGATTTAGCAGCTGGTTTAAGGAGATTTCATCTGCTCATCTAGTCGGTTTCTATTCACTTCATCAAATGTCACATATTTTTAAAGACGCTATTAAAGTTCTAAAGACATCTCTAATCTGCCTCAGACTTTCACAATGAAAGTTGTCAACTTCAGCAGTTCTCTTCACCTGACCACCTGGTTTACAGCCTTATAAAGACACAAAGATCCAGACTCAGGTCTTGGAGAGGCGGCTGCAGCCCTGACAGCAGCTTCCTACCTGTGGTCTGTACAGTCACCTCACACAACGATAAAGCTACAGCTACACTTTCCACCCACAAAAAAAAAAAAAAAAAAAATCCTGTCTCTTCTCTGTGGCTAAATTTAGAGCGCCGCCCCGCCACCGTACATCCCCGTTGTTTCATTTTGTCCGTTCTCACCCACATACTTCCTCCGCTAAGCTTCACATTAGTCACTTAGCCTTAACCTTTCATCCAGACAGGTTTACAGCAACTGGTTACAGGACAGCCTCTCAATAGAGGTCTCTTTATCAAGCCCAAAAACAAAAGGCCAAACAGATAACTCCACGTTTTTGGGTGTAAATGACTGACCAGATTCCATTGACAAAAACACTAATTTAAATGGGAGCTGCTGGAATACCACTGCCTCCATCTGTTAGTGTGTCTGTGTTACTGTGTTGTTACTTTTACTTCAGTAAAGTATCCGATTACTTCCTCCACCACTGAAAGTCACACAACACCACAAACACACTAACAGATGGAGGCAGTGGTATTCCAGCAGCTCCTGTGTCCTGCTCGGTAAAATTCCAGTTTTTGTCAATGGAGTCTGGTATTGATATAGAATGATGTTTCTGGGTACACTTTTCCTGATCAATACTGCACCTATTCCAAAGATTGTTGCTGCTATCAATCATTTACACCCAAAAACATATGAAAACGAGACCAAGGTTCGTCATCCTTTAATTTTGGTGTAATTTAAAACAAGTTATTCTGACGTAAGGTCTTGATTTGTAATTTCTATTAGTAGTAATTCCATTGTACTAAAAATAAGTCAATATCTGAGATCTAAAAATAAGTTTGACAGGTTTGGAAACTTGAAAAAAAAATCTGTGAACCTCTTTATTTGGAGATCAAACTGAATATGAGAGCGTACATGTCACTACACAGGAAAACTGTGTGCACACACCTACAGTAAATACAGTGGATCAAAGCCGATGCAGGAAGTGGGTCTGTGAACAGCTCGGGTACGAACAGTACACACATTACACACTGCTTAAACTGTTGGTTTGTTTTCAACCCCCATACAAAGTTATTATTACTGAGAAAAGTAAACAAAACACACTGTGTTATAAACCATCTCCTAAATTCTGGGAACACATGAATGTTTAAGAACCATTCAGAATAAAAAATTAGGAGGTTTTCTCATAAACAATTAGTTCTGATCACTGCAACGATAAATTCTCTCTCTCTCTCTGTGTCTACGAACAATAATCTACTTTTATTTTGCTCCATTTACACTTGTGATGCTGCAGATCCAAGTTCCAGCCATAAAAATAAAAATATTAAATAAACAGCAGTCACAGATGGAGTCATGGGCCGTAGCTCACTTCCTGGCCACTTGGGGGCAGCAGAAACAACAACATTGACTTGGCATCACCTTTTATGTCAATATGTTGCTCATTTCCTCCTTTCCCTCTGTTTTAGCTCCGTTTTTGGTCACCACCTCCTCCTGAGGGAAATACCTGGATCTTTAGCTGCTCTGTTCACCAGCTGCTCTCTGACTGAGTCTGTCTGCTGTTTGCTGCTGAGCAGGAAGTGAACTGTGGCTTTTTACAGGTGTTTCCCTGAAGACACCTGGCCTGCTGCGGCCGAAAACGACACCATGAGAGCCGTGAGAGTCAACCAGAACGGTAACACTTACATACCTTTGTGTTTTGCAGAGCAGAGGGTTAATTAAGTAACGATACAGTCTTGATTTTCTAAAACACACAGATCGCACCACGCAAAAGACGATCAGAGTCTTTTCTAACTTTAAAGTTTATCGACAGAAATAAACGACTGACAGACAAACTGGGGCTGGATGGAAAGTACAGATCCTCTAAGTGTGAGAAAGCAGCATGTCTCTACCTCAAACCATCACAGAGTAATGGTGCTCTAAAGACAACATGATATTTGGGAGTGTATACGCTCAACGCCAACTAAACCACACTGAAACCAACTCGTTCCACCTTCGTCCGATCACGAGACCCTGAAATCACAACTAAAATCAGCCCAATCGTCTTAACACGCGTTCGCCTGAAGCCCTCAGTCATCACTCACTCTCCTGCAGACTCGTACCGACCTGGTGTGTGGTGATGGAAGTTGCCGTTGCCCCCCGTCGCGTTGGCGGCGTTGATGCCCAGCTGGGTGAGGGTGGAGGCCAGGTTCCCCGTGCTGCTGCCCCCACTCAGGGAGGAAGATCCTGGGTAGCCCGGCTCGTCCTGGTCCAACGGCGTGGGCAGCGGGGAGGGGAAGTGGAGGCTGGACAGGTCGGGCAGCGAGCCGCCGGTGTTGAGAGCCGAGGGGACGCCGTGAGCCGGCGTGGACGGCTGCTCCGGGGACGTAAAGATGCTGAAGAAACAATAATTTAGATGTGATATAATTCAGTACATTAATATCACAGGCAGCGGTCAAATATAATTCAGTTATCTCTCGACTAACAGCCGCCGTGTTCTTCAAAAAACACTGAGTCCGCTGTGTTGCCTCGGACGTTTTCTCAGTACTGTAATTTTCTTTGGTTACAGGCTGAAGAGAACATTTGACATTTAACACCATTTGGTTTTCTGGTGACTTTCCAGTTAAAGATGAGAAACTAAAGCAGCAGGAGCAGAGGAACTGAGTCCTGCCTGCAGGGGAGTCAGGAGTAACCCTAATCTGATTTCAGGCCAAAGAAAAGTACAGTGTTAAAGGGTGATGACATAATGCAGTGTATGAATGTGTTGGACTCACTTGATGCCAGGGACTTCACAGGACTTGGGTCGGGACGACAACAGAGGCAACTAGAGACAGAAAAATAACACACCATAATAATTCTAGCTTAATTTGCAGGGTTGGTTTGGTAACTGTGTGCACTCCTGAGCCTCCGATCTATAGATACTGCAGGAAGTAAAATGTTAAATATTTGGAGATTAAGTCTTGAATTTAGTTTTTGTTTTGCAGCTTGACAAATAACACACCTCCTACAAGAAGAAATAATATACTAATATGAAACCTGAGGTGAGGAATAATTAAGAAAATTAATAAAAGACATAATTTTAAGAAGAAATACATCAGATTTTTTTGACTTTACCTTCTTGGTGTCCCAGGGTTTGAGCAGTTTCCCCTCGTCCAACACATTCTCTTCAATGGGAGGAACTGGGTACGGAAACACTGAGGGACAAAAGAACAGAGGTTTATTCTGAACATATGTTTCAATAAACAAATATTCAAGCTTTTCTTTACGTATGAGAAGGTAGAGGTCAGTTACTGTCGCTTTAATTAGCTCCATCAGCACAAATAAGACTCTGAGCTCATATCATATCAGTTTCTTTACATTTACAAGGACTGATGCACAACTACAGGCTTTAAATAACTTCACTTCACAAACTCAGAATGTTGCAGACTCTGATTTGAGCCCTGTCATAGTCTACCATACCTTGAAAATAATTCTTATAAAAACACATAAATAAAACGTCCAGGAGATTCAGTTTGAGTTTCAGAAATGTAACCTTCAGTTTAGGAGACCTGACAGCAGAGTTTGTGTGAATGTGTTTGAATATAACTCACTTCTTCTGCCCTCTCCGTCGCTTTGACCTGCAGGATCAGAAAGAAATGAGGTGGAAATATATTCATCAGTTTACATTCAGAACATCCTGAGTCTGCCGGCAGCTGGAGGGAAAAACCTGTTTAGACTAAGATCTTTATCCTGAGGGACTGTGAGCCGTTTATAGTCAGGGCTAGAAAAGTCAGTTTAACAATGAACAGGTCGCAGCATTACATCCAAGATAAAAAATAAAAAACTTGGGTTCACTGAGTGACTTAAGACATCACACCATTTTCACTTCCGTCATTGTGGTTTCAAGAGGTTCCATATGAATCAGCATGAGGCAGATGACAGCAGATGATTGACTTTTTCCTGCTTTTATTGGTCTTTGCCTCTGGTTTTTAAAGTAGAAAGACACAGCAGCTGTTTATTCATGCATATAACACATACTTTTAATAGTTATTAACAACGTTTCTGAGAGGCAGGGAGTCACATCACGATCTGTGGGCGTCCCCCATGACGTCCCACAGGGATCACCACTTGGACATCTTTTCTTTCATGTGAAGACGCTGTCATTTAGTCGTATCTTCACAAAAATACATCATTTTACTGACGAGAAACCACTCCACCCAGCCTTTGAAACTGTAAAAATATTTGTCAAAAGTCAGTTGTTGGTTGTGTAAAAAATCTGATGCATCAAATAGGCTCCAACTGCACATTCACATCTGTTCTTAAAACCAGGCTTTTTCCTATGTGCCATGTTCAGCTGCTCCATGTTTACCAACCTTAATTCTCTTTCAGGACGATTGGGAGTTTTGGTTATTCTTGTCTTTGTTGTTGTGGAAATCAAACCACAGAATCAGAATCTAAACCTGACCGACATGTTTCAACCTGCAGGTTTTAAAGGCAGGTTTTTGTGTTGTGTGTTTTTCTCGCTCTCTCACCGGTGCGTCTGGTGCTCTGGGGGGTGAAGGTGGGTCCTCCCGTGGTGAAGGGGTCTCCTGTGGGAGGGTTCATTACACTGGTGTGGAGGGCTGAGTCGGAGTTGGTCCTGAGGGGCGAGAGAGACAGAGTTTAAGGACGTAAATAGGGAGGAGAGAGAGGCGAAGGTTGGGTGAGTCTTCAGTCGTCAAGGTAAAACAGAAAATACAAACCACAGCTGAGTGTTAGAAATAACGTTTTCTATCTGTCCACACACGAGATCAGGACGATTCATATTTTCAGAAAGCCTGCTGTTACCAAAACACACCAGAAGCAGCTTCTGTGCACGTTTTTAAACACAAAAATCATTAAAAACATTTCATTCTCCTCCTCCAGAAACTCCTGAGTCGCCCAGTGACTGAAAACACAGCTGTTTCTGTTCAGACTCCGCTTCAGGAAAATTACCTCTTTGGTCTGCTGAAGTGAGCCGATAACTGACGTGCCTGATTTTACTTTTGGTGTGTCCCAGACTTTACAGAAATATTTACTTAAAACAGCTCAGGTGCTGCAGATAAAAGAGGAGTGGAGTAAACAGAGGCTGATGGGAGGACGAAATGGACGAGTGAACAAAAGATGGAAAAAGTTTTAGGGAAAGGATGGAAGATTTATGAGGCAGAAAATGTCAAAGAAAGAAGAAATAAAATCCAAAGTAAGATCGTTTTCACCCACGTTTATATTCTGTACAAGAGTCGCTTCCACTGTGAAGGTGGGAGCTGGAGGATGGCCAGCAGGAGGAGGAAAAGAAGGGAGGAAGCAGAAGAGGAAGGAGATAGGGGAGGAAGAAGAAGAGGAGGATGAGGAGGATTCACCTGTTGAGTGCAGTGGTGGGGAGACGAAACAACTGGCTTTTATCCCCGGGGAAGTTTCCGGACCAATTCCTTTTTCATGATCGACAAGAACAAAAAGTTATTTTCTTCCATCGAGCAGGAACATCGAAAAAAACGGGGCAAAAAAAATGTAAAAATAAAAAATGGAGGGAAGAAGTAGAAGAAGAGCGTGGGCTCGGAAAGCAAGCGGAGGAGGAAGATGGAGGCAGCGAGCGAAGGACAGAGGGAGGCTGGCACTTCACCTGACGACACAGATGAAGTTTTTTGTGTACGAACATGTGTCCAGACTGATAACATCAACATCTCTGGACGTCTTCTGACGTGATGTTTGACCAGAATTCAAAAATATTCACTTTACAATGATGTCAGACAACAGCAACCAGCAGAGACAGATATTACTCGGTTTCACTTTAATTCAAAGACAAAACCTTCACTGTGCTGAAAGCAGTGAGTGAAACTAAAAACAGCTCATCTCATTTTCAGCCTTTTAAGCAAAGCAAACGTTTCACTGTCTTCTAGTTATTATCATTTGGCCTCTTACCATCTTATGCTGTTAGTTTCAGAAGCTTCAAATAGTTTGACTGTAAATCATCATACAGTGAGGAGCTTTGTTTGTCTTATTTATTTATTATATTAGAGACAAGAAAAGTTTTATGATTTATAACTACAAGAAATTCTAGTAAGAAATCTCCTGTTTTATGATCTGCTTCAGTTCCGCCAGGTTTGCCAGTCGTCTTGGATAATGTTGGCCTCATGAACACGTTGTTGGGTTTGGTCTTTTCATGGCATTTCTTTATAATTAAGAACGAATGGAGGAATGTTCAGGGTGCAAACTGCATATCCGGCCGGTCGGACCGTCTTTTTCCTGGCATATGTCTAGTGTTGCCAAAAAAAGGCACAAAATATCCAAAATAATAAAAATAATTACAGCTGGCAATCGATTCAAATATTTAATCACAAATGATCGCACCATTGTCCATAGTTAACTTCGCAATTAATCATATTTTTTATCTGTTGTAAATGCACCTTTTCAAGATTTTAATACTCTTGTCAACAGGGGAGTACGAACATGGGATGAAAAGTTCATATTCAAGGCTGTAATGACCATCTAAAGTAGTTTGCATTGTGATCCAGCAGAGGGCGCTCTATCAGCAAACTAATCTAACGATAATGCCGTGTTGTTTTGTTGTGATAGCAGGCAGAGCCGTCCTGAGCGCACAATCACGACACCTAAACATCGAAGAAGCAGTGTGGAAGTATTTTGGGTTCCACACCGAACATCGCAAAGTCACGAACAAAGAGAAGGCTGTTTGTCGGCTTTGAAAAAGGCAACTCCACAGACGAGCAGAGCAGGACGTTAATGACGTAACAAAAATAATGACATAACAAAATAAAAAAACCACATTGGCTTTGGGACGAGGGAACAGGAAGTGCTAACATGCTAATTTGCGTCTCGCACCACTCTTTCCTGATCAGTTCATCAAGTTAACGGTTGTGTAATTTGAAGAAATTCCCTCAGGGTGTTACTGATACAGGACAAACGACCTGAAAACACCTCCACACTTATATTGTTCAGTTGACATAAGCACCACAGAAGAAGAGCATGGACAAACTCCACCCTGCCTCAGTTACAAGAACCGGACTCTCATTTGTTTTGACCAAAAACCTCCAAACCTGGCAGGAGCGAGCGGTTACCAAATCTCTGTTGAATCAACACGCTCCCTTTGACTTTTCGTCCACAAACTCTGCTTCTCTTGAAATTAGGCGGACGGACGACTAAATGAACCCGAAACAAAAATGTGACAGAAAACGTTTCCCACACAGACAGACGGAGACAAAGTACAGGTGGGATTTCTCTCAAACTTTCCAACAACTTTGACTTGTTTTACCAGAAAACTTGTTGTTTAGAGAAACTCCAACTGGAGGCTGGCGTCCTGACAAAGTGACAGCTGCAGCAGTCGAACCCTAAACCTCCGATTTAAGGAAACGGCTGGAGGTCATTTGCCAGCCTAATGTGTGTGTCTGTGTGTGTGTTGTGTTGTTCTGTGACCGTAGACCGAGGCCAGTCTCTCTCTGAAGGGCAGTTGTTGTTATGTTAGAAGAAAACCAGAAAGAACGCAGGCAGGCAGGCGAAAATTAAACGACTGGAACGTTGCAGAAAACAGAAGAAAAGGCCAAAAAAGAAAAAGAAAAAATGAGATTCCCAGAAGGAGAAAAGGCAAAAAAACAGAAGAGGAGGAAAAAAGAAAAAAATAGAAGTGAGGGCTCTTCAAAACCAACTCAGGTTTGGAAAGACGCCAGCTAAAGTCAACTCAGTTTCCTGTTAGTTGTGCAGAGGGTTAGTGTAGCTGCTGCAGAGGCAAATGAACCGAAGCTGCAGCCTCAGTAGAATCCAGTAAAACCTTTATGAAGCCTCAGAGTCACCTCATGTGGGGAGGGAAGCAGCCCTGAAACTGGTGGGGATTCAATGTCTTGCTCAAGGACACTTCAGCAGCTGAAGGACAGACTTTCCTGTAACTAAACCTCAAGTTAGTCTCTGTTTTGTTTTTTCAGTATTTTGATGCTAAAGAATACCTAAATAAATAAATATGATATTATACAAAACACAATTAAGTTCATTTAAATTAATTTATTTAAAAATGTCAGTTGGTGTAAGTTAAAATAACCAGAAACATCACTTTATATCAGTACCAGACTCCATTGACAAAAACAGGAATTTTACTGAGCAGAACACAGGAGCTGCTGCCTCCATCTGTTAGTGTGTTTACACTTTCAGTGGTGGAAGAAGTAATCAGATACTTTACATAACTACAAGTAAACCACAATAACACAAACAAACTAACAGATGAAGGCAGCAGCTCCTGTGTTCTGCTCGGTAAAATTCCTGATTTTGTCAATGGAGTCTGGTGGCTTTGAACACAGCTATAAAACAGCTGTTTCTGCATAAACAAAAAGTCTTTAAGTTTTTTTAGGTTCTTGCTGGCTGGTTGCATTTAGAACCATATATATATATATATATAGTTCTGTATTGATAGTTCTTAAAGCTTTTGTCACCATTTTTTCACACTGCCGTCTTCCTCTCATCGAGCTGTGATGTATTCATGAACCACTTTCACCCTTTAAAACCATCTGAGGCGAGACAGAGGCTTCAGAAAGGCTTCGGGAGCAGCAGAGGAGCCCTGAACAAGATGCTTTGGAAATAACAAACAAGCATCCCCGCAAGACATCTCCACGAAGACAGAGGGGTGAGGAGGGGGGTGGGATTTACCTTCTCCAGCTGGGGTCAGGGGGCGGGGACAGGTAGGCAGAGTTGTACGGCGAGCTGTCCACCTGAGGAGACGACGGGTTAAAGAAACACAAGATCCTTCTCACAACCTTTCTCTTTCATTTACTATCACTCTATTAATACATAAACTTCTTCCTCTTCTTTCTTTACTGTCTTCAAGTGAAAAATAAAGGGGTAGTTGAAAATGATCCAACAGTTTTCAGCTCCAACCGCACACATTCACACTCAGACTGTTTCCAGTTCCACATTTTCACACTTTCTCCTGCAGCTCTGTTGAACAGACTCCGTGGTTAAAGCTCGTGTTCAGGCTGATGCTGAAATTTTAAGCTTCCCCTTCCTTTAACTGTCGACTCTGTGTGTTTGTCTGGGCTTAAATCAAGACTACAGACATATTTATTTGGTGTTAGAAATCCTCTTTTGTTCACTGCAGGAACCTCACATCCTTTACCCTGGGATTTCCCACAACCTGAATTTCCTGAGAACTCAGAGACTCTGGCGTGTGGTTCTTCTTTTGTGTTTCCGCTGTATTTTACAAACCACCGTATCTCTGCTATGGGTTTCTCAGTAGGTGGGTGAAGTCAGTGATTTTGAGACGAGTGTCCAGATTAATCTGCTAAAGGCCCCAGAGCAAGAATAAACCAAACTGCCTCTTTAAAACCCTCGTTCCTACCCAACGTGTTCAGTTTTTCTGCTTCATGTGAAGACCTACAAATCAGATAACAAACCACGACCCATTTTAAAATGTCACCTGTCAAGTTTTGGTCTTGCACATCCCCAGTTTTCAATTAATTAACAAACCAGGTGACAGGTGATAAATCAGAGCCTTGATTTTTCTGTAATCCTGTCCATATTTGGATTTTTTTCAGCTCTGTTTTGACTGTCTCTGTTTGTCCACTGTCCTTTACAGTCAAAGCAGTAAAATGGTGGTGGTTACAGTTTGTTGTCGTCCTTGTTGTGACGTGTGAAGTGTTGGCTTCACCTCCTGAGCTGCCAGAGAACAGCGGAAACAAAAGAAGAACCACTGGATTTACTGTATGTTACATTTTGTTCCTTCACTCCCATTTACTTTTTAAGAAAGGAGAAACAAACCCTCACTCTTAATTCATCTGTAAATGGAATCACGTCTACATAAAAACCAAAACGATTTTTAAAGCTAGATTTTCCACAGCTGCAGATTTACAGGTCTGTTTCCTCCCACTGTCCTCTGGGACTAATCTGTCGTAACTAGGGATGGGATGATTTACGATTTTATCGTCCATCACGATAAAAACACTCACAATAAGCTGATCGTAGTGAATTTCCGTCATCAGGATAATTGTTAATATCTTCACCAAAATCTGTCAACTCAGCACACAGTCCTGTATTGATTTATTTTGAGTCGCCACAAGGGGGAGCCCTGCGTTTTTCCAGACATTCCAAAATGGGGAAAGAACGTTCAGGGTTCAGGGTTCAGTTATTTAGTTAACGTTGACGTTTATCTAAATGTTTCTGAGATTATGATGCTGTTTTGGTCACCAGTAACGTTAGCCAGGTAACGTTAGCTATGTAGCTAAACAGCGAATAGCTCCTCCGCGATCTCCAGCAAATTGAATGTAATTTCCTATAGCTTTTCCTTTAATGTTAACATTACTTTGGCCACAGCCCATAAGGAGCAGTTCAAATCAATTCAAATTTATTTCATTTGACAGAAAATCCCTCCTTTAATTTGACATAGCCTGTTGTACGACGACAATCCCATTAATACAGACTACTCCCTGGGACAACTTTCAGCTCTACAGACGCTGCCCTCCCCTCAGTGATCAACATCAAAGCTGCTGCTCCTTAAAATCCATTTAATACAGGGAACGAGTCGAGTCCAGATCAGCGCTGGGAGCACGTTGTGTCGTTGGCGTGACCGCGACGGAGATCATCAACAGTCCTGCTGACGAGATGTCACAAACTTCACATGAGATAAAATAACATCTCTGTACGAGGTTTCACAGCAGAGCATTGTCTGAAGATTTAGGTGGAACTGACGGGGGAATTCTCAGACTGAGGGAGTGTTAAAGCCCCGGGTGTTTGAGGGATGAACGAGGTAGAAAATCGACTCCCTATCGAGGTTTTCTGACGTTAAACGAGGAGGGAAACTGTCTTGTATTATTCTTCTTCTCCACAGATCTCATGTGCAGACTTAAATCATTAATATCTCCTAGTGACACGTATTGACTCTGATATCTGATTTCTCTGAGCCAGAACTCTGTTTCCTAAAAAGTGCTCTGCTGCCTCAAATGTGGATTAATCTGCTGCTGAAAATGGTCCCTCCTGTTCAAAAACAAACAGGAGGAAGTTGTGCATTTATTGGAGATGCACAAGTGTTTTTTAGGAATGAAACTTCATATTTGCGAGCTGTTTTCAAAGAGTTAAGTCTTCAGTAGGAACCGAAAGGGCTTCATATTGAAAATAAACCAAAGGATACTTGTCGGTTGCGGTACGGTCGGCCCGGCGAGATGAAACGCCGGTCCCTCTGGACTCGCTCCACCAGACCGTGATGCCGAGTCGACCGGTTGGACTCCAGAGTGGAGGGGAAGGAGCCCTGACGGAGACAGAGAGAGAGGGATTATACACATTTATTTAACATTTCAGATCCAGCTGGGTTAAGTCAGAGTGACTGTGTTTTGTCTGTAGGTTCAGATTCCTTCAGTGTTGATGGTTCAGGAGCTGAATTCTCCTCCTCTCGAGATCTGGGGGTGACACTTAGTCCTGCGGACTGGTCCAACATTTGTGATGGAATCGTTCCAAGATTTACTTTGATTTCTATACGTGAACATTTTGATGTTTTCAACAGCACCAGAAAATGTTTGTTGTGTCTCTGTGTTTTATTTACTGAACCATATTCCAGAAAATGTTTGATACAGACACATGATCACTGCTAATTCTTTTACGTCTGGCTGAGAAGTTTGTTCACTCCACAGGTTCCCACAGTCAGTATGTGGTCATCTCAGATATCAGCGCTCCTCCCTCTGGAGACACTGACTCATCACCTTGGTCATAAATCAGACAAATTCTGGAGAATCTGGAAACCACTCAACTCCTTCCTACATCTGCTTCTTAAAGTGGATGGATGGTTGCTTCTCTTGCTTGCACCATGTACTTGTGCCCCTATTTTTGGTTGCATTTGCACAGATTTCTTATTTCTGGTTACTGTTTTTATTCACTTATTTTATCTTTTATAGAAATGTACCTACTTCTTTTATTTTCCTAACACACTGCTGCATTTGCTGTTAGTTTCTTTCCTCTTTTTGTTGTGTTTTGTGTTGTTAAACATATAATCATGTATAAGTCACTTTTTAAAAATACTTTTGTTGATGTTATACTTAAAAAATCATAAAAATAAAATTACACTTTAAAAAATCTGATGATGTTGAGGCTGTTAGCTCAGCTTGTTCCTTTGATTACTGAAGATCCAGACGTCTGACGACTAAAATCCTTCATCTGGTTTAAGGTCAGAGTTAAAATGTTATAAAAAGTGACTTGAAACATTGAGAACGTGGTCGGCTGAAAATGTTTTAATTCTTACAGAAAACCTGGAACCTGTTGTTATATCCTCATCAGAGCTGCATCTCTTTTTAAGAATTCAATCTAGTTTTCCTGCGATAAACCCATTTATTTGCATTTGTGTTTTGATTAAAGGGACATTGGTGGGCTGTTAATATTCGAGGGTGTTGAGGGAAGAAAAACTGAGCTGCTGCTCCTATGATTTATATCTGGTTCCTGAACACAGCCCTAATTTCAGCTGCCAGCTGCTGTGGGGACAAAGAATTCATCTGGTAAAATACAGCAATTATTCTTCCAGGACAAGCCAAGCAATTTTGTCATCTTCCAGGACTTTTCAATGACCAGAAGAAAGTTTTATATTCTCTCTCTCACTGTCTAAAAATGCGTCAGATTTGGCTGAAATCTGGTGGAGACGATTTTCTTTTCAGTCAAAACTAAAATGTTTTCATCCATGTGCTGGTGAGAGTCCAACATCCGGACCACTCTTCCAGCTCTGCTCCTCGACAGAGTCGCTTTCACAGACGATTTTCTTGAAGAGGACAAAAAAAATAATAATCAAAACCTAGAGGAAATGCGATACACGGCGCGGAGGCTTCGACCTCCCGAATTCCTCTGCTCGGTGGAGCAGAGCAGCCAAAAACATCCTGCTACCTGCTGCCAAATTAATCTCATCTGGGTCTGAGACAGAGGAGGAGGAGAGGAAGGGAGAGATGATGATATTGATGAAAAACTTCCATTACAGAATGAGTTTGGCTCTGCAGGGCTGATGGGAAATAACTGATGACTCAGAGGTGAAGAGCTGCAGTGACACAGCAGACCGTGTCCTCACAACACCTCGACTTCTGTCTCCACAACGATAGCAACTCAACTTATTCTGCCTCATCAGTGTTTTTCCTTTACTCTTCTTCACACTGATGTAGGAGCAACAGCAGCGGTTGTTGTTGTGGGTGTTGTGGTATTAGCGCTAAGAGAAGTATTAGACTTAAAGTACTACTGCACAATGTAGGAGTAAAAGAGGAATCAGAGGCAGTAAGGCAGTAATACCAGTGGTAGTACAATCTGTAGTTGTAGTAGTGAAAGATGGAGTCCTGATACAGAGCTGCAGGAATGAGCCCTGAGACCAGGAAGTCAGTTAGCATGTTAGCATGTTAGCTCTTCCTGTTGTCAGTGTGTTTCTGGTTAAATGTCTGAAATAAGGTCTGTGGTTTTAACACAAGCTCAAGACATTTTCAGGTTTTATTCTTGGACATAAAATGGGTCAGTAAATCCCCCACTCCTGATGTTTGAAGCTTTTACGTGTCTTAAAAAAGGCGGTTGCTAACGAGTGTCTAAATGAGGACTACAGAGGTTGTCGGGGGCGAAATAAATCCTGTTGGCTTTTTGTGGAGGGAACCAGGCTGATGCTAACTTCAGGAGGCGAGGATGTGAGTAAATGAGAAGTGAGAGCTCGGTGGTTCTCACCTGGAAGTCCTGCGGGTTCCTGCCGATCTGGTTGACGTTGGGTAGCGAGCCGCCGTAGTACGGACCCTGACTCCGGGCCAGACGGAGCTTCTGAGCCTGAAGCTGAAAACGACGACAGAGGAGAAGAAAAAGAAAAAAGACGTGAACAGTTAGAAGATTAAACACAGAATTAAACAAATATACGAGTCGCTCAGAAAATCAGTCAGGAAACGAAGATTACAGCAGAGTGTTGACAAGTGACGCCTGAACACAACACAAACCACTACTGACCGGTGATACAGGATTCATCTGAAGAACCCTGAAGGTTAAATCTTTACTGAGGTAAAATGGAGTTTTAGTTTGTGAATTACAGCCTGAAACTCTGAGGACTCATTATTCTTTGCTTTTCTTTCTCCTGAAGTGTTTTTTATCTCGTGGTTGTTTTTACATTCTCAGTTTTTTTATTGTATTTATCTTTTCACCATCTCCTAAGTACTGATCTTTTCCTATATGGATGAATGACCCTATAAACTCCTAATCAATAAACATTAGAATCCTGAATTATTTTAGATTGTAAAGCTCTTTTTAAAACTAAAACACACCAACACTTCACATCTGTTCTCACTTTATGTCTCAACATTAAAAACCCTCTTAAATGATAAAACTATTGATTATTAGTGATTGTCAATTACTCTTTTCTGATTTGTTTTAGATGCATTTCATGGCATTATATATACACATTCTTTATTCAACTCTTCCCTTGTTTTAATAGACTCTGTATGTGACCTCCAACAAAGTCTATAATCACTGCCAACAAATGTTTCATTAACTCTTGTCATTTTAAACGCTGAGTTCACTGTTGAATTTCATGCATGGATTGTGCTGTAGAGATAAAGCTTAAATCAGATGTCAGGTCATTTCAACGTCGCCTCAGGGGGACGTTAGCTCGAGGCTAACAACTCCACACAGGTCACAGGACACCGTGTCGGACACACGTCACACAGCTAACAATGGCTTATAGAAACGTAACCCCCAGTCAGAAAACAAAAGGTCAGAGGTCACGGTGCTGAAGAAAAAAACAGGAACTTTGTAGAGGACTTTGTCCGTGTAGAGGCCGATCAGGTCTGAGCCCTGACTCCAAAATAAAAGCAGTCTGTTGTAGTAACCCACTAAATCTGTGTCCTGCTTTTATTGTGAAAATATAAAACAATCCAGCTTTAAAATTTGTTTGTATTTTACTGTAGCTGACACTTTATTTTTTATTTTATTCTTTTTCTGTGCTCTATCTGACAACAAACTACACCTACAGACATGAAAAATCAGCCTCTTCTTCAAAGTCTTTTTCACAACTCACTCTAACTGTTATTAATCTGACAAAAAACACTGTGTGGGAATGTACTGTATCTGTATATATGTGTGTTCCTGGTATTTTATTTCAGACTTTTATTTAGTTTTTATTTTATTGCCTCTGATCATTTTTACGGCCAAAACAAATAATCAGAAAAAAATGTTACTTCTATTGTTCAAACTGTTTATTTTTTAAGATTGTTTTGTTTCTATCTTGTTTTGTTTTTACTGATATTTATTGCTTGTCTATTGATGCCTTTTTCTATTTTCTGTCCCTGCTGCTGCTAACAGCGTGAGTTTCTTATCTCTTCACGATCAGATTCATCGATCGACCGTCGCAGCTCCAGTTAAGTTTCCATTGACCAGTTGCATTGTGTCAGTGACTGATTGGTGCAGTCGCAGATCTTCTTCTCTGCAGCGACGTTTTCTGACCACAGAGCTTTAGAAACTGACAAAACAAGTGTCACAGCCGACCTCTGACCTCTGACCTTTGATCTCTCCTCACAACAAATGAAGCGACTGCTGTGGTCTTGTTTATATAACGAAGCTGTTTAACACCGTTAAACCCTCCTGGGGTCCCTCCAGTCGAGGACGAATATTTCTGTAATGGTTTGGTGGAGGGACTTACTTTAAACACTGTCCTGCTGCACTCTGTTGAGCCATTGTTAGTGATTCTAAGTTTTGTAATCTATCGTAGAATCTGGTTTTAATTTTCTGTATTTCCAGAGGGAAAAAAAAAGATAAATCCACATTTTGCGTCCTAATTAATTTATTATCTACCATCAGAACAACTCTAACTTTGACTTGCGAGGTTTATTCTGTGTCCTGAGCGTTTAGAAATCTAATGCAGCATGAGAGTAATCTGAAAGAAGAATAACATGGACGCCTGCAGGGAGTTTTTAGAGACTCTGGATGTGGACGTTTTGGAGAGAATAGAAACAATAGTTTGAACAGTTTTGTGCAATGGAAGTGAAGTGTGTGTTTACAAACAGCGAGACACAAATATAGAACGTGAAACTGTGAAAAGCTGAAGCTGCACCGCGGCCGGTTGTGGACGTATTTTCAGGATGTTTGTGGGACAGTTTGAGGTCCTGCTGCGGAGGCGACCGCCTCTGACAGTCTGTGTGATTGTGACGCTTTCATTCACGCCACGTAGTATTCGTGTTATAGAGAAACAGAAACTGTGCAGAGTGGAAAAAGTGTGAATGCACAGATATAAATGTAAATATTTCTGCCTGTGTCCACATTAGACACTTCAGTTTATGTTTGTTTGGGCTTCACGGAGAAAGACTCCAAACACTGGTACATCATTTTATTTCTGTTGATAAATGAATAAGAGTTTATAAATTCTAGTTGTGTTTCAGTTTAACTTTTGGTTTTATGGTCTTAGAACTATTTATAACGTCATGTGGCTTCACAGAAACATACATATTCAAATAACCCAGGTTGTGTTATGATAAATGAAATCACTTGTTTGCAGTACTGGACTTGTACAGTTCTTTCCACTGGGCTCCAAAGGGTCAAAGAAATAAAAACTGTTTGAGTTTGCAAACCTATAAATACGGGTTTATATTAACAGCTCGTACACACAGAGGCTCTGGCCCAGTTTCTTGGAGTGTGATGAACTCATTTAATCTCCAGTCTCTCCTGTCCTTGTCCTCGATCTGTCCCCATCCTTGGATCTCTGCAGAGTCCTGTTTATTAAGGAGACGTCACAAACTCAAATTAACAGCTTCATTAACGCACGTTAGCGTCTGACTCCTGCTGCCGAGTCGAGTTCAGGTTTAATCCTCCTCAGAGAAAAGTGTCGACTCAGGAGAGGCTGAGAAATCTCAGCAGCTGAGTCATTTTACTGAGGAGCTTCGTCGTTTACGCGACAGACGGGAAACTCACTTGTCCTCACTTGTTCCAGCTCAGTCAGGGTGCCAGGAAATAAAACACCAGAAAACTTGTTCATCAAACTACAGCTGATAGGGAGGTCTATTTCTCCTCTATTAACAGACTTCAATGCCCTTACATGTTGAACAAAGATCAGGGGATTCAAGGATTTATCACCGCCACAAAAACAGAGGATGGTTTCAGCTGCAGCTTCTCTAAAAAAAAAAAAACTAAACTCACCGTGACTCATTCAACCCGAGCTACAGACAGTAACCACTGTTTGCCTGCAGCGACAGCAACACAACGCTGTCAAAGTGACAAACACCAACTGACACGGCGAGGAAACGTCGAACAGCAGCGACCTGTGAAAACTCACTTTCCCTCGGTGAGTCAGGTTAGTTTTAAAACGCATCGCTGTTGCTACGGTTACGCCCGGCGTCCTTTAGCAGGGGAGACACTGGACCTTCCTTTATCAAAGGAGACAATGGCGTCCCATGATTCCTTGCAGCAGCAGCAGCGTTTAAAGTTAGTTTTAAGTGCAGTCAGATTCTCTGTTTTCTTAATTCCCTATCAGTTCTCCTTCACCTCATGACGCTTTCCATGAGTCATGACGTATGCTCACACTCTGATCACGTTAAAACACCAGCACATCAGCGTGTCAGGACGCCGTCTTATTTCCCAGCACTGACACTCATCAGCTTTATATGGAAGCAGCAGGTTCACCAGTCACTTACTGGTTTGGCGCCTCCAGGCTCCCGTAGCCCGTTAACTTCAGCTTTAACACCACGTAGAATTAAATGTTACACCAGTTTCACAGTTACACATAGAAAATAATGTCATTTTCCTCCATAGAAATCTAAAAAATAGTTGATAAATCTTCAGTATAATTAATTTCCATGCACAGAAGATTAGACAGAAGATTTTATCGTTAGAATTTATTTTTTGTTTGTCGGCTGTTTGTCATGTTCAACAATTAACTCTCACTCAGGCGCAAAAATCAGCCTTTACACTTAAGAAATAATAATATTTTGACATCTATTATAATAATTATTGACATTTACGTCACATTTTTATCACTGTGTCCGAGCTGCACTGAGCAATAATCCCTAATAAAATCATGAATTCATCTTTAAGCTTGACCTGGACCCGCAGCAGATTAAAGATTAAGAAACGTTCTCTAAACATGAATCCTGGATCAACAGTCACGGAGCTTTTCCAGTAAAACCAGGTTTAACTTCTGCTGCAGAGCGTCGTGACGTCAGCTGGCAAACATGCATTCCTGCTGGATTACTCTGTAACGTGGACGATGGGTTTCTGCTGTTTTTTCTTCCTCGAGATCATCGTGACAAAAGATAAAACAGTCGCCGTAACTTTCCAGTTGTAAAAAATAAAAGAAATAAAATAAAATCCTGCGTGAGTTATTAAACCACTGAGCTGTGATAAGCTCCAACTGGGACACTTTAACTGACTCAGCCGAGCCGTTTGCATCAAAGTGATGTGGCGTGGACGACCTGCAGGATGTGGTCGGATACTGGTCAGTCAACAGTCAACAGTCAACTCTCCCCCGGCTTTTCCACATCATGCAGACAGTTTCCTCTCTGAGCAGCGAGGACAGAAGGATTCAAACACAGCAGCCTGAGCTCAGCTAAAACCAGTGAAAGTCCCTGTTCCTCCCTGGGGCTGCAGAAGTCAGTATTCTGCCCTGCAGCTGCAGTTACCACAGTCCTGTGAGAAGATAAACCTCTTAAAATAGAGTTTGGCTACTGATTCTGTGACTTCAGAATAACCAGCGTCTTTAATTCATCTGAAAACTTAAAGGAAATCAACTAAATCTGGAAATAATGGACTGTAATGATTAATAAAGTCGTATTTTGAACCACAGAAACTCGTTACACCTGATTTCTATCATCAGTCGTCAGACTTTCCTAAACTTTATCATCAACACACATGTGAGATGTGCTTGAATATAAATATTAAACAATAAACTTAATGATCATGAAGTAGATGAACATTAAACATCAAGGGAATTTAAATTAAAGCTGCAACTATGAAAATTAAAACTAAAAATTAAATTATTATTAAATTAAACTCAAACGTCTTTATCATCAATCAAAAACTACAACAGACAAATTTCATCGCATCTCGTTTCCATTTGACTACAAAGAATAAATAACATAAAAAATATCAAAATAAATCTAAAGATGAAAATGTAAATATCTGAATGCACAGAGCAGCATTTGTGTCGACTGTACTCATAATTATATTACTGCACATGAGCTTTTTACGTTTTAAAGTCCAGTGTGAGTGTGAACTGAAACATATTTGTTTTGTTTTGTTTTTTTTGAGCCCAAATGCAGAAACTGTGCAGCTTCTAGCTTCTTAAATATCAAAGGATCAAAGGGTTTGATGTTTTTTTAAGTTTCTCTGGTTCCAGCTTCTTAAATGTGACGATTTCTTGTCTTTGACCACCTGAACACTTTTGGACTGTTAATCAGACAAACAATTACTAATTGGCTTCCTACAATTAAATGAACATGAGATCACCTTTTAAAAGCTTCACTCAGAGAAAACTCAAATCAAACGCACCCTAAACTAACGCACCCTGCAGGTACTTCTACTCCACCAACATGGACCAGGTTTCATTCTCGTTCCTGAACCTAAATTTCAACCAAAAATAAAATGGCTCTGTTCCCAAAAACAACATGTTTTCAGGTGTGAACTGTGACATCATCAGTGGGCGTGTCCTATTCTCCAGGTTGGACAGAGAGGACGGAGATGGCGACAAACAACAGCCTCCATTAATGACATGGAAAATGTGGTAAGAGAAGACAGAGCTGCAGCACTGATCCTAAAACCAGGAAGTCAGTTAGCATATTAGCATGTTAGCACTTCCTGTTGTCAGTGTGTTTCTGGTTAAATGTCTGAAATAAGGTCTGTGGTTTTAACACAAGCTCAAGACATTATCATGTTTTATTCTCCAACATAAAATGGGTCAGTAAATCCCCCACTCCTGATGTTTGAAGCTTTTCCGTGTCTTAAAAAAGGCGGTTGCTAACGAGTGTCTAAATGAGACTACAGAGGTTGTCGGGGACGTTAACATGAAAACCCATCTACTCACCAGTCCACCTTTACAGCCTCGTTGTGTTTCTACTCACGCTCTTTCAAACTCTCACTAACTTTCTAAGAAGAAAGGCTTTTGTAGAAGAGCTCAGAGCTAAATGAAATGACCAGTTGGAAGCTTAGTGGTGGAGACGTTGACGTCATGTGACCGTGGTGTAGTTGGTTTATAGCCTAACATTAGCTTCTTACTGAACTACAGAAACACATCATCCCTGCCAGGATCAGTCATAAATGAATCGTCAGGTTACCTGGTACAGCCCTTATTTAAATTACTAACAGGTGTAACCTGAAACCAGGCGACAGCTGATGTATTGATCGGGCTCTAACCTGTGCACAGCGTCTGATAAACCAATCACACGTCAGTTATTCAGCCCTGAGGAAGTCGTGTTTCTCTGATTTCTGCAGCAGAAAAATTCAAGAGTCTGAGAGAAACTGCATATCAACACTGAACCACCAACACACACACCCTGATGCTATTAGCTGATTGGACCACCCACACACTCCTGCTGCACACGCATGTGTGTGTGTGTGTGTGTGTGTGTGTGTGTGTGTGTGTAAAGGACGAATTCCCAGAAGAGATGGAGCCCAAAAGGGTGGTATTGTCAGTAAATAGGGGGAGGAGGAGGGAGGTGGTATTTATGTGTCAGAAGCCCCTTTCACACACTGAAAGTGAAATGAGACATGAATCATTTTCATTATTGATTAACCTGATCAGTTAAAGCTGTGACTACTGATGTCTGTGAGCTCTGTATGGATTCAAACAGTGAAATGTCTGTTACAGTCTCTAAACGTCCGGTTTTGTCCAGAAATATAAAATAAATTCAGTTCACAGTGAAATAAAACATCAAATCTGCATCTGAAGCTGGAACCAGGAATTCTTTTGTATTTTATTATTTGATCAATGAAACGGCTGCTGATTAATTTTCTTCTGGTTGTTCAGTTAATTTGACATATTTACATAACAACATTGTTATGATGTTGTTAAATAACAAAAGAGCAGTAAGAATTATTAATACAGTTTTTTATGTTGTTGTTGTAATAATGAAAAAAGTTTTTATCAGCAGCTTCTCTTTGTTTAAGAGAAAACACACATTTATAAACTTATTTAAATAAATAATAAATGATGTTAACTCACAGCAGCATCTGTGTTTTTGTCCTGCAAAGTTTCAGTCGACTGCAGAGTTTATATCAACGTCCTGAGATATCAGATATCAGCCTGATTAATCAGCTGATCAATTAATCAGTCAATCTCTACAATCAGCACACTCTGTTTATTCTCATATTTGGCAACAAAAAGCATCAAATATTCACATGTGAGGAGGTGAAGCCAGAGTTTGACAGGTTTCAATTATCAGAATATCTGCTGATTGATTGTTTGTCACTGTTTGTTCATTATCGATTTGATCTGTGAAACTAGAAAGTGTTGGTAACAGTCTCCAAATGTCTGGTTTTGTCCAAAAATATAAAATGAATTCAGTTTCCAATGAAACAAAACAAAGAGAAACAGGAAAAAAAGCTGGAACCAGGATTTTGAGATTTATGGTTTTGAGAAAAAATGACTAAAACAAACTTTACTTTCTGTTTCCATGAGAGATGAAAACGAGATGAAGAAAACACTGGAAACACCTCAACCTGTTCACGGTCTATCAATATTGGAAAATGTCTGAATCAATAGTGTGATATTGATTGCAGTCTTAATGAAAATCATCGCCTGACACTTCACCTGCTGATATAAAACTCCACTATCATCCAGGAAGTCAGTTTCTCTCACACCAGCTGAATATCAGTGGATCGCCTGAAACTAAAAACACGTGTTTCCAGACGTTCAGCTGCACGATTCATGACTAAAACACTAACTCACATCGCTTCCTTCACACTCAGATCACAAACATTTACGAGCCCGGGCGCCGGCGTCTGTCACCCAGGACTGAAAACTGGTTTAGGTGCTGGAGGTTCAGTCAGATCCAGAGTCTCGGTCATGTTTGCTCACTCTCTGATCAGATAAGTTACGTCAGGCCTTCGCTGCCTTTTTGGAAAACGTCAGGTGACACACATCAATCAGAGGTGGAAAAATCCCTGTAATGCACATATCATCCTAATCTCAGGTTCAACCAGGAAAAGCCTGGTTTTTGGACTCCTGTCTGGATTAACCTGCAAAAACATACAGCTTTTATACGCAGCTTTTTAGGAATATGCATCAAATAAATCATAGAGTGAAATTATGAAGGTCTGAAAACTTTCTGCTGGGACTAATGCTTATTTTTAATTCATATTTCTTCAATTAACTGTCTTGTAAATGAGCTGTTTTATCAATAAAATGTCACATAACAGTGAAAATGCCCGTTGTATCTTCAAACATCTTGTCAGAAACGCTGAGATAACACAGAACATCCTCCAAACTGAGAGGCTGCAGATCGATCTGTGATTAATCAACTATCAAAACAGCTGCTGATTCATTTTCTGTTGATTCTTTTCAGATAAAACAACCAGCCAGCCATGTCTGCTTTAGTCAAATACGCGCCACATCAAAGCACTTTATCACACTGATGCAAAGATCGTATCAACATCCAAAACTCTAATACACCCGGAGATATTAAAGGCAGAGCAAGCACTCCTGAGCTAAATATAAACAACACAAACTCTGTTCATATTAATCCAAATAAGACTCCATGCAAAGAGGATTATGTCCGTCTCCGTGTCTGTTGTCTGTGCAGTAAAAATAAATGAACACACTCGCCTGAAGCCACAGCTGCAGGTAATCACAGCGGGCCGAGGTAAACACAGGCTGTGATTGGTCCAGCAGTTCACCTGTCGAGCATCACAGGACGACGACAACGATCACACCTGACTGAGTGTGTGGAGTCTGCTCTGCAGTCCTGCTCAGAAAATTAGGAACAGTAACATATATTGAAAATAAAGCCTGAGTAAAGACCCAGACTCCAACAGATCCTGAAACCAGACTCTCAGTGTTTCTGTTCAGACATTTTATCACATCGACTGAACGTCAGCAACACCCACAAAATCCATTTACTGGAACCAGCAGAGACACTTCACTCTAACCAGAAAATGTGATTTAGTTTTTACTTGATAAATGACAAAAATAAAGCTTTAATATTAACACACAGCTAAACTTACAGTAAATGAACATAAATGTTCCTTTTAATAATCCTGATGAGGACCAAAGCTGGTCTGGACTGCCTGTCCTAACCTATACATTATCTGCTATTAAGATTAAGCCCTGATCAGTTAAGTAGTGTCATAAATAAAAAATAAAATAAGATGTATTCTGACTGTTTCTGCAGAAGCCCGAAATCCACAGGTGGATAACTACACACTCAACCCAACGCATCCTGGTTTAGCCAACTGAGATAACAACTGTTCAATACTCAGTGTTTACACAGCTAAATGACTGCCAAGTGCAAGCTGACGGACTTGAATTAAGATAGCTGAGTAAAAAGCCCTGATAATCACGTCCTAACCTGCATGCAAAAACCGTCACGCCAAATTCCATTTAAAAAACTGACGATAAATTATTTGCAGCCTTGGTGGAGATGTTTACCAAATAAATCACAACTTAAAGCCTTTACAGTACAACATTTCACTCTATCAATTAAAACGGGGTGGCTCCAATAACGACAACACATTTATGCACATTTATATTAGGAGAAGTTAACGCTATCAGTTAGCTGTACTAGAAGAGGCGTATACCGTTTTAAAAGTTAGCTCTGATTGTCATGACATTAAAGTTGGCAAATTGAGCGCCGAATTAACCAGAAGAACAGTATTGCTCGTAAAATATATCAAATTATGTTCTACTTGTTGAATATATGTGTCAGAATGAGTAACGCCGCACTGAAGTTCCAGATTTTTGAACGGACTTCAGCGGGACCCTCTCTCCGCGGCGGACCGAGCGTATCGCAGCTAGCAGGGTGACAGCGACGTTCACGTAACATAGTAAACAAGCCAAGTTAGCCGCCGTAGCTAATGCTTGCTAACTACGCTAACGACGTATCGGAAATGGACAACAAGAGGCGACAACTTTTTCTGCTGACAACGTACGTCCGACAAAAAACACAGACTTCGTCGTCGTAAGTTGTTATTCGCTATAAATGCACCAAATCTAAGCAGAGCGCCATGTACAGGCTACAGATAACGTTATCTCGGAGCCCGACAAGCCCAGGCAAGGCCTCTCTTCCTCCGGGCAGCTCTCCTCCTCCTGCCTCCGTCTCAGACTTACCCTGGTCGAGGTGATGTCCATCATAACCTCCTGGAAGGCGGCTGTCTCCTCGGCCTGCCGCTGGGTGTGCAGCGCTATCTTCTCGCTAAACTTTCGGGGGTTTGAAGCCCCGGACCCGGTGCCCGAGGTGGGTCCGGGTCCGGGTCCACAGCCGCCTGTACCCGTCGCAGACATCTTCACCGAGCGGACGGGACGACTTGACGTAGTGGAATGATTTTCACCAGAGAGGGGAGACACAGCGAAGAGGTCTCACTCCGCTGCTAATTATGGGAACCAGAAACGTCAGCCGCTCACTACTCACCAAAATGTGCCCACACGATCATTTCACACTGAAAACAGTAATTAAGCTTTAAATAATTATACTAGGTGCATAAAATGTAAACATTAAATTTACCCTCAGGTTAATGCCCAGGTGCCCATAATATCAAGAAAAATCTCTGTGGCGTGATAGATTTGTATTATGTTCGTAAAAGTCAATAAATAATCAAACAAAAATAATAAAATAAAAAAAGGCGTAACATGTCCTAACATGCTAGGGAGGAAAAATCTGCTAAAAATAAAATAAACAGTTGAAAATAATAAAAATAAAAAAATTAAAATACAGATTTGAATAAATAAAAGTAAAATTAACTGAACTGTTTTTTGTTACTGTTTCGATTCATGATTTAAAATAAATAAATAAACAATTATTATGAAAACTGGCAAAATGTAAATTAAATTTATGATCGGTTTAGTTAAAAAATAAATTAAATGACTGTTTCAGTGTTTTTTTAAAAAAATCCCATCTATAAATGTCAGGGGAGAGCACGTTTGTTTCAGGTCTGTTTAGTTTGGTTTCCATGGTAACAGCTTTTCACCTGCAGAGTCCGTCTGAGGTCAAATAAGAACAAGGAGTGAACGCCCACTTTCAGGTGTGTGTGTGTGTGTGTGGGGAGGGGTGTTAACAGCTCTGGAGTGAGTCATCCTGTCAAACACAGACGAGCTTTGACTTCTGAGTGAAAGTGGCAGCGCTCCACCTGGCGGCAGCTTCCAGGTACTGCACCGCGAAACACTTCAAACCACAGAAGTCAACTTCCTGCGTTAATTATAGTGTCGCGATTAAAATGTAGTTCTTTAGAAATCCACGCTGGGTGGAGGCGGAGGTGTTGGGGGTGGTGGGGTGGGGGAGTTTTGTTTTCACCTGCTCCGCCTCTGCTACAGGAAGGTCAGAGGTCAGAGGTCAGGGTCTGGTTCCTTCAGCTTCCTATGTTAATGAGTGGGTAAAACAGAAAAACACATTAATTTCCTGGAGAGAGTGTGTGGGCTGATTCAGCCTGAAAGCAGAGGAGGAGAGTGAGTAAAAACAGAAGAAGGTGTAAAGGTTCTGGTTTTCCTACATTTTTATTTTATTTTATTTAATATTTAAAAAATTTTTTTGGTTGTTTATGTCTCTTTTTGATCATTTTTTGTCTCTTTGTGGTTGTTTTCTTTTGCCTTGTAACAGTAAAATAAAATAATAACTTTCTCCGGAGCTTTCAACCACATTTCCAGGTCTTCAGCAACAGCTGGAAAAATTAAACTTAATCATTAAGATTAATTATAATTCACTTAAGAGAAAATTACAGAGAAATAACGACAATAATGTTTATTTATTTTGAAAGCAAAAGTCAAAACTTTCCATTTGAAACCAACAGAATTCAGAATCTCAGTCTGATCTGAAAAACTATTTAATGTTGAATTCAGTTTTTCATGAATCATCACAATACAAAATATAGTGACACATATTTCATTACATTCAACACAAAGATTAAAATATTGTGGCTCTCAAAACGACTTTGGATCAAAGGCTTTGGTGATTTAATTACAAAAATACATTTCTAAGCACTGTCGTTACATCGACTCCATATTTTCAGGATTTACTGAAGAAGATTTTCTTTTTTCAGCTCATAAAATCCAGTTAAAGCAAGAAAAAGATAAATTAAAATCAGGTGATGTGAGGTTTAAACCCACCTGTGCTGAACAACCAGGATGTTATGTTTGAGTTTCTCTGCAGAGCGTCATCTGAATAAACATTTTCACAGCTACAAACTAAATTTTTGTTGTTTCAGTTACAGAACTTTGTTGTTTTTGTAACGATTAACCAACAGGGGGCGGTAAAAACACGACATCTTCACACAGATGTGGTCACATGTCACACTGGAGGAGATTTGTAGATGCTAATGAGCTGTTTTTCTGTCCACAAAGACACAAATCTGATGCTAACATGCTATGTGAGCATAGCTACACAGTTAGCAGCTATGCTAACACAGCTAACACTGTCTGGGTCCAGCAACGTCTTAGTGTTTCAGATTGTCCAACGTCACTCTGCAGTGTCAGAAGTCGTGACCAGTGTTGTAGTCAAATCACTAAACCTCAAGTCTGACTCTCAAGTCTCAAGTCACAGGTGTTCAGAGTTGACTGCCCTCCTGTTAAAGTATTAATACAGCGATCAACATCTTATGCTAAATTATTACAGAAAAAGTCAGAGTCTGAGTCCTTGTTTCCAGTCAATGCTCAAGTCCTGATGGGTCGAGTTCCAAGTCCTGGACTCTAACACTACAACACAGGTTGTAACAGATATTTACAACTCTACAGGACTAGGACAGCTGATATTCTTCTTCACTGGTGCAAATTCTAGTTAAATTTGAGATTAATCAAATTATCAAACTTGGAGGTTTGTCTGCTTTACTGAGATTTAACCAGACAGAGAGTAAAAAACATTTTTAATAGAGTCCTGCAGGACTGATCCTAAAACCAGGAGGTATGTTAGCATGTTAGCATGTTAGCACTTACTGTTCCCTCATCCCAAAGTCAGTGTGTTTCTGGTTAAATGTCTGAAATAAGGTCTGTGGTTTTAACACGTTGACGTCATGTGACCGTGGTGTAGTTGGTTTATAGCCTAACATTAGCTTCTTACTTCAAACATCAGAACAGTGGTGTTCATCTGTGAAGATGATCTGATCAACTAAATCTGAAGGATCAGAAACTTTAGTTGGTCACTGTTTATTTTCTGGAATAATCCAAAACACTATGAAAAAATCCCATTGGCTTTTAGTGGAGGAACCAGGCTGATGCTAACTTCAGGTTGGACTACAGAAACACATCATCACTGTGGGACTCTGTTGTTTTCCAACATGTTAAAGACCTTGAAAAGACTGGATCTTTTATCTGGACCTGATCTGTGAAGCTTTTAGTCGACTCTAATGAATGAAGGTTTGTCATCTCTGATACATGGCATCAGATGGACGAGCTTGTTGCTTTCACGTCACGGTTACAGTTTGATGAAGAGCACGGCGGTGACCACGGCGAAGCCCACCAGCAGCATGGCCACCTTGGGGATGCGGTGCCTGGAGGAGCCGAGCTCGTGTGGCAGGATCTCCATGAAGGTGATGTAGACGAAGGTTCCCGTCGCCAGCCCCTCCAGCGTGGAGCGGGCCAGCTGGTGCTGCGGGGACGCCTTGGTCTCGGTGAGGCCGATCCCCAGGCCGATGCCGAGCGGGGACATGACGGCGAACAGCAGCAGGCAGCCGGCGACCACAGAGCGCCGCAGCCGGCCCTGGCACAGCTTGAACGCCAGGCTGAAGGAGATGATGCACTTGTGGATCATCAGCGCCAGGCAGATCTCCAGCACCTCCTTCCCCTCCTCCTGCAGACCCACCGCCAGGCCCTCAAACACAGAGTGCAGAGACAGAGAGAAGACCAGGATGAAGGCGCGCAGGGCAGACTGAGAGCCGAAGTCCACGTGGAAGTGGCCGCCCTCGGCCTCCTGCGATCCGTGATGGCGGTGATGGAAGCCGTTCTTGTCGTTTGCCTGGACGCTGGAGTCCACCAGCAGAGACCGACGCTCCTCCAGGTAGGAGGACGACTGGTCCTTGAAGGCCAGGATCACCTGCTCCAGGACCAGGACCAGGAAGAAGCCCATGGCCACAATAAACTCTGGGAGAGGGAACTGGAGCTGCGAGGAGAGAAGAAAAGTTCAGACCAGTTAGACCTCAAAATGTAGTAATAACGTAATAAAGGACCTAGAAAAGGTTATTAAAAACTGATGGTTGAAAAAAAGTCTTAAAATGATGAACTGATGTGGCAAAGGGTTAAACAACGTAAAAGAAAGTTTCACATTTTGATAAATAGATTTATACAGAGCTGCAGGAACAATCTTAAAAGCAGGAAGTCTGTTAGCATGTTAGCATGTTAGCACTTCCTGTTGTCAGTGTGTTTCTGGTTAAATGTCTGAAATAAGGTCTGTGGTTTTAACACAAGCTCAAGACATTTTCAGGTTTGATTCTCCAACATAAAATGGGTCAGTAAATCCCCCACTCCTGATGTTTGAAGCTTTTACGTGTCTTAAAAAAGGCGGTTGCTAACTTGTTGCTAAGTTGTCTAAATGAGGAACCAGGCTGATGCTAACTTCAGGGCTGGAACTAGCATAGCATAACATTTACATCTTGCAACATATTCTCATAAATAAAGTCAAAGTTTTCATAAACCATATACAGTTACACTGAAATGTATTTCAGATTACAATGAAGCAGCAGAGAACTTTACACTGACATGAAGACATTTTTCAGTCGCCATTTTGGCTCATAGCAGTTAGCTAACGTTAGCTGAAATAGCTGTTAGCATACATTCCAAGAGCTAACATGTTAGCTATTAACTAACATCGACTGCACTGCTCTTTTTGTATTCTGACTGAGATTTAATAAACATTAAAGTGTGATACTACCAACTGTAGGTAGCTAACTTAGCTTGGCATAAAGACTTGAAATGGAGGGAAATGTTTTCACACTTTTTGTTTTGTTCAGGTTAAAACAAGAAGATAAAACCTGTTCTCAGCAGGTCAAAGCTTTTAAAGGAGTTGAAGAGGCAGCTGAGAAAAAAGTACTGAAAGTTTTTCTGAAAGGGAGTCAGTTTAAACGTTAGCAGTGAATGAAGTTATAATATTAATACTATACTAATATTAATTAACTAATTAACTAATATTATACTAATATTTCTTGTGAAGTCTGAAATATTTGAAACGGAAATGAGGTGGGAGCAGTGAAAGGAGCTGAAGCATCAGATACTTTGATGTAAAAACTAAAATCAGAGGAAATTTCTAGTCTAAATTATACAAAATATTCTTTATCATATTTCCTTAATATAAAACTCAAATCAACAGAGCCGTCTGCATTACGACACACGCCCATGCTGATAGAAACATAGTACACTGTGGTTTTTCTAAATCATCTGATTCTACGATGTGTTGTAAAGTTACAAAGATCAAACTGTTGTCACATCATCTGTCGACACAGGACGACAAACTGCTGAGGACTGAAAACCAGCGGATGTAGACAAGATTCAGATCAGAGATAAGGATGAAGAAAAACTCCTCGCAGATAGAAACAGTCAGTTTAATCTGTGTCTTAAAAACATGAATTAACGCCCTGAACAGACACGAGGAGGTCGACGAACACAGTTTTATTTATTCCTTAAATCCAAACTTTACTTTTGTTTGAACTGTTTTCTAATGAATTTATTAAAGCTGCATTAATGATGTTTGGCCAGAAAAACTCCACAACAAGCCAACAAACCAAAACCTCTGTATTATTACATTAGAAAGTTGAGAGCAACATGATTCCCTCTGTTTTAGCTCGGATTTTGGTCTTCACCTCCTCCTGAGGGAAATATCGGCCTCTTTAGCTGCTCAAGGATTAAAGACGACTGTTATTATAAAAAATATTCGCGCATGAATATTTAAAGACCTTAAATAAATGATTTATGAGTTTTAAAAAAGCATAAAACTAATTAAAAGCTCCATAAATTCTGCTGTTTTTCCAAATTAGATGAATTTAATGCCTGACAAGCTGATTTACAACCTCCTGAAAGACGACAAGCGCCTGAAGGCAGCATAAAAACACATTAAATACAATGTGGTTTAAGGCAGGAAGTGCGGGAAGAAAAGGGAGGGAGAGGATTTCACACACACACACACACACACACACACACACAGAGTGTTAATACAATCTCTAACTTTTTCTTTTGGAAGCACTGAAGCTGCTGGAGATTTCATCCGACAGTTTGTTTTGGGAGGGAGGAGAGTGATTCCCGTTAAACACACCCCCTCTATTCACACAAACACACACACACACACACACACACACACTCTGCAGGTTTCCCAGCAGTATCTCTTTTTAGCTTTGACCTTCAGCCACCCGCCTCCGAAAAATCATCCCAGTTTGCACAAACTCCACATTAAATCACATTTTTAGTCTGAGTGTGACTCAAAGGAATCACCAGAGATCTCATAACATTTCATCTAGTACCATCATCAGGTCAAAATCTCAAATAAAGATAAATCTGAGGGGTTATAGCATTAACAACCAAACGGGAAGGCAGGAAAATCATCTTTCTGCTGCATATAAATATACTTTTCTCTCTCTAGACCTGCCTCTTATCTTTGCTTTTCCATGTGAATTACAAGTTATTTCAACATAATTTAACATTATGCATAGGATTCCTACAGGGAAAGACCTTTTTATTTAATCTAAAATGTCCTTATATGACAATACCAGACTCCATCGACAAAAATGGGAATTTTACCGAGCAGAACACAGGAGCTGCTGGAATACCACTGCCTCCATCTGTTTGTTTGTGTTAGTGTGTGATATTTTCATTATGTAACAAGTCGGATTACTTCTTCCAACACTGAAAGTCACACAATAACACAAACAAACCAACAAATGGAGGCAACAGTGTACCAGCAACCCTGCTAGCTATAATTACTATTTTTATCAATGGAGTCTGGTACAGAAGATGGAAAATGGTACTTTATTTCACGTGGCTCCTGACAGTGTCCTACTGAACTTTAAAGCCAAACTATTTGACTTTTGAAAGAGGAAATAACACTATCCTCCTCCAAGAAAAGAGAAGCTGGATTCACAAGCAATAAAACAAACGTTTACTGAATGTATTTCTCTCTGAGGTTTGATTGCTTCAGCTTTACATCATCTGGTATGACCAATATCTCATGTTAACTTTATATACTGTTGCATAACTGACATTTCTGAGTCCATTTGCTGACTTCATGACTTTCTTTCTGTCAGCTCAGCTTTGTGTTAGTTATAGCTGTCTGACATGTGAATGATGGTCCCCGTGTTCATGTTGCTGAATATGTACTGACAAGACTTAACGGCCTGGTGTCTGGACTTGTGTGGTCTTACTGTGATCCCAGCGTTGCTGAAGGCCTCGTTGATGCTCTGCAGGTAGTCCGGCAGCAGGTCCAACAGGCAGGTGGCCAGAAAAACTCCTCCGGCGAAGCAGCTGATCAAACTCAGCATCCGGCGCCGCAAATCTGCAAAACCAAGACCTGGGATCAACCTAACACCTCCTGCAGACTCACTGCAGCTGATCTACGAGTATGAACAGTAGGTACAGGTCATTAGTAGAGACACTTTATTTCTATTTTCCCCTGGTTTATACCAGGTGCAATCAAAAAGTTCCAAGACTGTTAACTGATGTGAACAAATAAAGCATAGTGCAGTTATGTGCAGGCAGCAGGTGCAAGAAATAACCTTTGTGAGTAAGTACTCAAAGTTATGTTGCGTGATCAACACCTGGACCTGTGTTATGTGTTTTTGAGACAACTTGTAGATGCACATTTGCGATTTCAACATGGAAGATCTTGGTCAACAGGCTCAAGACCCAACTGGTTCTGGTTCTTTAGTTTCCCTGAAACTCTCTCCTCTTCAAAGACAAGTTTCCCCTGGTTCCTCACCTGGGTCCACGCTGCAGCGCCCGGCCCCCCGTACGATGCAGAGTGGGGCCATCCCAAACAGCAGCGTGACGGACAACAGAACCACCAGCTGCTCCCAGTTTGATTTCCAGGGCGGGGACGTCAGCCGGGTTGACCTGCAGCGCCGCGGTTTCCCTCCCCGGAGAGTAGAGGACGGGGGAGGACGGTCTACCTCCGAAAGTCATCGTTAATCTGGTTCCTCTGCACCTCCTCGGTCACTTCTGAGTCAGGCAGCCGGGGGAGGAGATCTCAAACACCCACCATGGACTCACACGGGAGATGAGTCTGTCAGAAACAGAAAATACAGAACAGATTCATGGTCCACAGTAACACAGTCACTGCAGCTGTTTCCACATAAAGAAACAACCAAAACATCAAGCAAAGATACTGAAACCCTCAGGAGTCCAATCAGCTATCACACTATGAATCTGTTTGATGCTCCATGGAAATGTTGACATGTGTTTAGTTTTTAAAAAGAAACAGACCAGAGACAGAGATGGCAACAGGAGACAGACACCGGAACAAGTTAAAAAGCTAAATATACTGAGCAGTATGTTCGAAAATACAAATAAACTGTTTGACCTTAAAATATCAGCTTCAGAATCTTTGTGATGGTTCATTCAAACAGCGTTCAGGTGGTTACGTGGAATTTGTTTTTAAACCTGGCAGTTTTGCGAGATCTCAAGAAACTTATGGAAGATCTTGCAGAAATCTTGCAAATATCTTTTTCAACTGTCAGATTATCGTTATTATTATTTTGTTTAACTTTATGTCCCCTCTTGGACTCTGTAACTTCTCTGCACACCTGGTCTCTTTGCATGTGCACGATATCCTTTTCCTCTTTTTAGCGGATTCCCAAATGGTCAGAAAATTGATTCTGGAGATTTCACAAAACTTTTGCACAGATTTCTTGACAGGTTTCTCAAGATCTCCAGAAAATTTCACACAATCTCCCAAGTTTTGTGAAAGTACTTTTTGTTGTTGTTGTTGTTGTTGCTCAGTGAAATTTTCCTTTAATTTGTCACCGTCTGTACATTGACTTTATCTAGGGGAGTCTAAAGTTCATCAGGCGAGACAGAAATGAAAAAAGATAATTAGAAAATTAACTGGTAAAGGGGAAAAACGCATTTTAAGCTTCATATTAATTTTCTACTTCATTCTAATTATTTAATGAGCAATATTATGTATTAATTTATTCAATTATAGTTGTTACTTTTCTGATAATCCATAATGTAGTAGTTCTGTGTGGCTTTAGTGATAATCATAGTAATCTGTCTTTTTATGTTTAGAAACTAAACAAACAGAAAAATGATGAATTTTAAATCTATGAAAATGTGAATATTCCCATAAAAACGTTCAGTCACAGGATACATGTTGAGATGAATCAGACGAGTGTTTCTGTTTATTTTTAACCTCTGACTTTTCTAACAGGACGGTGAGAAATCAAACTCTGACAATCAACAAATAAAACAACAGGAAACTAGAAACTCACATCAGAGGAAATAAAGTGATGAAGGAAACAGAAATCACCGCATGTGATTTCAATAAACGTGGAAACTTTGGTGAAACTTCAGTGTTTTTTTTAATGTGTTCTCCGCTCGGGTATCAGGTCTTCAGTCCTACCTGGTTCCGGGTCAAACGGCTCCGACTGATCCTCCTCAGTAGAAACGGATTCTACTGAAGTCAGACGAGTAAAATCCAGTTTTAATCTTTTCACGGTGAAAACGGCTCGATGAGTTTCTGCATGTTGTCCGGGAAGTGGTGAGTCAGTTCCCATCAGCTGATCTCGTCTTATGTCGAAGCTGCTGTCAAGTTCAACACAACAACACGACGCGCTTCCTGTTTACAGAATAAAAGCCTTTAGGGAGTTTCCTCGTAATTTCCTAAGAAATGTCCTCAAATCGTTTGTAATTTTGTTTTATTTATGCAGACAGAGACTCTTATTGATTCTGGTTATATTTCTGTTCAGTTTATGAGATTTACGTAAACCCAAGCAAATATGATTTTATTGTGATTTTATCTTTGGTAAAATTATTCCTGACATATATAGGATGGTAGGTTTACCTGTAAACATGTTTCTTATTTTTGCAACTACGAATTAGTTAGATTTAATTCTTTGGAACATTTTCTAAATGGTTTAAAAGTCATTATAATGTCTTTAAAGCTAAAAGGACATTTTTCAAGTGTCTATTAATGAGCAGTATTTGTTAATTTATAATTTATCCTATGAAAACATATTTTATATTATTACAGATGTGATGGTGTCAGTCTGTATTTGTTTCCGCTCATGGGTGTCCACTTATAAACACTTAGGTCTGTTCACAGCTACATTATAACCCAGTGTTTAAATATAGTTTTTAAATGCCAAACAAAGTGAAGGGTTACCAGTTCATTCCAAAATAAAATAAAGTGTCACACCTTTAGCGGTGTTATGGAAATATAATTTTTCTCTGTGTAAATAAAGTATAAATCAATATGAATATTACAGTTAGTTTTAAAAGGGGCAGTGGTGACTGGGATTTTCCTCATGCTTTTATTTTGATAGTAAACCCTTCTATCCGGTCGTGTTGTGTGTAACTTGATGGTGTTGCAGCCTGGAGGAGGACCGACCAGCTGATCAGGAATCCTGGAACTGTTGCTGTTCCAGCACAAAGTCACTTTTCATCACTCATTACTGTCAAACAGCCGGAGGTCAAAAACCCTGACATCCAGTCTAATGGAGGACTGAGGACCGGGAAACTGACAACACAAACCAGACTGTGTGGAAACATTTACAGGTGTATGACAGGTGTCTTTGGCCTCACGGATCATTTAAACACCAGTTAACGTAGAATAACTGATGATGAAGGTGATCTTTATCTTCTTATGTTTATGTTTTATGGGTGTGTGTGTGGGTCTGGGGCCAAAGGTCAATGTACAGTACAGTAAGAACAGTAAGTCTGTCTGTGCAGCAGTGTTTTACATTTGTTCTGTCTTGTCTCATGTCACCAATTAAATTATATAATCCTTTATTTTGACTTTCTGAGAACTCGGAGATTTTTACAGGATTGGAAGAACGGTGCATAAAAGATCAAGGAAACCCCTTCATGAAGGCCTGGGACTCTAAATAGAACCTAAAAGGTGTCTGGAAACCAATTAAGACTCTTGACAACCTCTTAAAGACTGCAGAGGATCCTCCAGGATCCAGGAGGAACAACTACTGTCAGAAAACTCAAAAGGTTGACCCTCAACACCATAAGAACTCAGATCAAGAAACCTCACGAAACCCTGACAGTCCTTGAAACAAAATGGAAATCAGTCTTTTTAATGTGCTCAGTCCTCACCACTCTGTTGTTCCTCCATGGTGAGGAAGACGAGGCGTTCAGGCTCCTTCAGCCAGCGGTAAAAGGCAGCAGCCATGTAGTCGATCCAGTCAAAGTCATGGCTGCAGATGTTCAGGACCTGCATCATGAATACACTGACAGCTGTCAACACAGCAGATTTAGCTCAAGGAGACTTTAAAAAAATCTTAAATGTGTTTTAAGCCTGACATATATTTAAAGAAACAACCTGGCGTTCAGTGTTTCATCTTAGTGTCATCCACAGATCACAGTCTCTTAGCCAATCAATCCTCTGTGTATCTGCTCTCCCCCTTTCAGTTTATTGTTTTTATACAACCTGTTAGTCGAGATTTCCAGCCATTCCTGTAACTCGTCTGCCTTGTACAGAAGCTTTTGCCTGCTCCTTACCTGTGTTGACATCCCATGTATGGCACAAGCACTAGCATGTGAAAATATTGTTTGCACAGCCTCGATGTTACGGTCAAGCCTTCTTGTGATGTTGCTCCCACACCACTGGTCTTAAAACAGATTTAGAACACCCCTGTTTTTCCATCTACGATTCATTGTCTGTTAGAGTCTAAACAGTGACATCTGCTGGTCTTATCCTGGTACTGCATTTATATGGAGGGATAACAGTCAATGCAAAACCTGACTCAAAATACATGATAACTTGCAGCTGTCATCTCTGATATTATCTTTACTAAGAGTTAAATTAGGGAGAGAGAACACATCCCAAATGTCAAATTTGCACACGACTGATTTATTTCAACTGTAGTAATAACAATACACTTTATTTATAAAGCAGATCAGCATCAAATTTTTTTTCTTTCTCGAGCCCTTAAAGAACAACTGGAATCGAATCAAGGATTCCCAGAATCTACACAGGGAACCAGAAACTTATTGCAATCCCTGGGATTCATTGGAGACCCATAGAAACTCTAGCAAGAACTTCTGAAATCCCTAAAGGATCCTTTGAATCTGATTCCCCAGAGAGGACAATCACAAAAAAACTAAAAATCAACCTAATTTTTGTATATAGCTCAATCTCAAATGTGTATAAGCAGCGCTGCTGAGACAATTCAGAGGTCTGTCTCCAGTATGAGCTCCTCCCAGTAGTCCTTGAAGAATGACACCTTGGCGTTGTTGTGGCAGAACTGGCGGAACCCTGGCCAAACCCCAGGGTCCACATAGGTGTGGAAGATCAGGTAACCTTGGAGACTTGGTAACAAAGCTTCAAGTTGAGCCAGAAACACGGCACAGACTGAAGCCAAACTGCGACCAAAGATGTTGATGTTGATGCGCAGGGCGTCATGGCGGTAGGGGACGGGGTACGGTGGGGTGCACGGGCTGATGGCAGAGGGCTCAAACTCATTATCTACAATCCATGTCAACCCCCTGCGGCGCAGCACCTCCAGATTAGCCTCCATTGGCTTCAGAGGCTCCCAGTCGTTGATGATGGTTTTGCCAGGCAACAAGTTGGAAACCACATGGTTGGACAGGACCAGAGTCTCCGCCTGCTGCTGGTTCAGAATCACTGGAGCTTGCGAAGAGTCGGCCTGGCTGGAGAGTTTGGACTTCATCTCATTGATGAAGGAGCCAAGGTCGGTTGCCTCACAGCAAAGAGACAAGATGGCCTGCAGAGGGCGACACAGTCAACATGGTTGGCAGTGATAACGTGAAAAGAAGCCTCGCAATAGTCCTTATTTCAGGCATCTAAACAAAAAACTATCGACTTTGGGACAAGGGACCCTGAAGTGATAAAATGCTAACTTACTAACCTGAGGACTCACTCCTGCACCACTCTATGTGCCAGAAAAGGCAGAAAAATGTACTGAAGTTTAGCACACATGAATCAGGTTTGCAAAAGTTTTATGACAGAGAAATGTGTTCGACGTGCTGGCCAAGCCTTAAAAAGATGTATCTTAAGTTCTGGTGAGAAATACTGAAAGTAAATATTCAATGACTGTTGTTTGTTTACATAAAACTCCTACAGGGTATTTCAATCAACATACCTGTACCCTAATCAAAAAGTCTTTATGCTATAATATATGAAGAGTTCCCACAATGTATTATGTAAACAGTACGACCCACCTCTTTAGCTATGAGTCTGTACTTGGCCAGTGTTTGTGGTGAAGGCTGGTCTCCTCGGCTCAGCCTAGATGCAGAGACTTCTGGGTAATGGCGGCGGATGTAGTCAGTCACATGTTTCTGGATGGCGCCAGCGATGCCACTACCTCTGAGATCAGGTACCACCCTGCGACCCTGAAACACGACTGTCTGACCACCATCCACCAGCAGTGTAGACTCCAGCGCCACCTACAGGTGCACACCCAGGTGAGCTTTGAAGACACGAGTAAGAGAACACCTGCTGTAACAGGCACATTTGATCAGTCCTCACCACTCTGTTGTTCAACCTGGCGAGGAAGACGAGGCGTCCAGGCTCCTTCAGCCAGCGGTGAAAGGCAGCAGCCATATAGTCCAACCCGTTGTAGTCATCTTTGCTGCAGATGTTCAGGACCTGCATCACAAAAACAGCTTTAGCTCAAGGAGACTTAAGTTTTTTTTTTTTTTACTTTTTTAAACCAGTAATAGTCAATATGCTAATGTTTAGCATGTAATGCTCATATCACAAGCTAAAGCCAACATAAAAACTAGCATGTGTTTGCATAGCCTTAATATTTTGTGTTTTTGTGAGGTTACCATTCACATTAACACAAAAATAGCTGCTAATAGCATCAAGAACTGTTACGAAATCACTTAATAAACTGTATATTGACAACAAGAAGGAAATGTTTGGACCTGCTGGAAGTCCTGCTCCTCTGCAAAACTGTACTCCAAATCCCAGGTGTGCCCTGCTGCAGACATCCAGATCCTGTTTTCAACTAAACCAGCTGATCCGATTCTGGTTTTACAGACTGACCTGAGGTGCAAAGTTGTTTTCAAAGTCTTTGAATCTCCTGAGTCTGAAAAAGTACCCGCTGTTTCTTTTCCTCTAGATGTGATTTTAAATGTTTGTCACTGTGGACTGTGGACTCCAGTTTAGGAAGTCATGGTCAGATGATTATAAAAAGAAAAAAAGAAAGGAAACTGTGGGCTGCATTCAAGATCCACAACAGCTGCGTTAAAAAATGGATGCCTAATACATGAAAAACTAATAATCAGTTTTCATCACCATCTGTTAAAAACTCCTGAAATCTTTTTTAGCAGAGTTCATTCATCTTAGACTCTATAATTAAATATTACTACATCCTGTTGCTTAGTGTTTAAGAATTATAGTTTGCAACTGACATTTCATAATTGATGTTTTTCTGTCTGTTCTTGTGTTTATGATTGAGAACACTATCATTACAACTGTCTTCCAAACCAAGGCTTTACAATGAGCATAGGAGGCATTATTCAACTCTTCTGGAGCAGGTAACTCTAAACAGATTCTTTACAGGGGATTCTGAACGCATCCTTTTAAACACTCTCTGCTGGTTTTCTATTGCCTACAATTTATTGCATCCACTGCCATCCATTGTTAATCTGTAACCTGAAAATCTTCTTCAAGGCAAAGTGCTTAAAGATGAACCTGATCAACTTTGAAGCATGTGTGCATGTGCTGATTCATTCATTCATCTGATATTTAAACAGTGACACCTGCTGGATTAATTTATATTGAAGGATTACTGTAAATGCCAAAGCTGATTCATGTAATATGTGAACTTGCTGCTGCCATCTCTGGTATAACCTACTGAAAAATCAATGGAAAAACACTCACAAAAAACCTTACGTTCAGAGGTCTGTCTCCACTATGAGTTCCTCCCAGTAGTCCTTGAAAAAAGAAATCTTGGAGTTACTCTGTCAGTCGAGTCAATTTTATTTATATAGTGGCAACTGTGGCAAGGAAAAACTTCCTTTTAAGAGGCAGAAACCTCAAGCAGAACAGGACTCAGGGTGGTCGGCCATCTGCCTGTCAGAACTCATGTAATCCTTGTCTAATGGCAGAGTCCATGTAGGTGTGGAAGATCAGGTAACTTTGAAGACTTGATCAACATCAAAAATTATCAGTCTACGTAACGTTTTTAGCCAAGAAACTGAGCCTTTCTCAAGCCCTTAATGAACAACTGGAGCCCAATCAAGGATCCCCAGAATCTACAACATAAACTTGCTGTAAACCCTGGGTCTCAGAGACCCAAAGAAACCCTAGCAAGTACATCTGGAACCCCTAAAGGATCCTTTGAACCTGCTGAGGAATCACTGGAAAAAACTATCTCAAAAAGCCTAAAAATCCATTAAATATTTGTACAATGCTCAATCTCAAGCAGCGCTGCTGAGACAATTCAGAGGTCTGTCTCCAGTATGAGCTCCTCCCAGTAGTCCTTGAAGAATGACACCTTGGCGTTGTTGTGGCAGAACTGGCGGAACCCTGGCCAAACCCCAGGGTCCACATAGGTGTGGAAGATCAGGTAACCTTGGAGACTTGGTAACAAAGCTTCAAGCTGAGCCAGAAACACGGCGCAGACTGAAGCCAAACTACGACCAAAGATGTTGATGTTGAAGTGCAGGGCGTCATGGCGGTAGGGGACGGGGTACGGTGGGGTGCACAGGCTGATGGCAGAGGGCTCAAACTCATTATCTACAATCCATGTCAACCCCCTGCGGCGCAGCACCTCCAGATTAGCCTCCATTGGCTTCAGAGGCTCCCAGTCGTTGATGATGGTTTTGCCAGGCAACAAGTTGGAAACCACATGGTTGGACAGGACCAGAGTCTCCGCCTGCTGCTGGTTCAGAATCACTGGAGTTTGGGAAGAGTCGGCCTGGCTGGAGAGTTTGGACTTCATCTCATTGATGAAGGAGCCAAGGTCGGTTGCCTCACAGCAAAGAGACAAGATGGCCTGCAGAGGGCGACACAGTCAACATCAGAAGTTCAGAGTTGGCAGTGAAGAACTGAGCAGTCTGGTTGTCTGGGTTACCTAAAGGTATCCTATATCTATCCAGCACTGTCACCACAGCCGTCAACGCACCTCTTTAGCTATCAATCTGTACTTGGCCAGTGTTTGCGGTGAAGGCTGGTCTCCTCGGCTCAGCCTGACAGCAGAGACTTCTGGGTAATGGCGGCGGATGTAGTCAGTCACATGCCTCTGGAGGGCACCAGCGATGCCACTACCTCTCAGATCAGATACCACCCTGCGACCCTGAAACACGACTGTCTGACCACCGTCCACGAGCAGCGTAGACTCCAGCGCCACCTACAGGTGCACACCCAGGTGAGCTTTGACACTTTGGCTTTGGAATAGTTTCTGCTCTTATGTTGGAGTTGTAAGCTTTTAAGTTGTATTTTACTAAATTTAAAGTGACGTCCTCACCACTCTGTTGTTCATTCTGGCGAGGAAGACGAGTCGTCCAGGCTCCTTCAGCCAGCGGTGAAAGGTAACAGCCATGTAGTCCAACCCATTGAAGTCATCACTGCTGCAGATGTTCAGGACCTGCATCATGAACACACTAACAGCTGTCAACACAGCAGCTTTAGCTCAAGGAGACTTAAATGTGTTTTTAAATCTGATGTGCATTAAAAGAGGCTGACTATGATTCACTGAAAAGTTCTTTTCAGTTGAAGCCATGTTCAGGTCATGAGGCTAAAAGGTTTATTATCTTTGTGCACACAGTTGTTACTGCTTCATAAGACCAGAGCTGTAATCAACTGGGATTATCCTTTAAGGTAGGGAAATGTAAACTGAAATAGTACAAGTCTGGACCTGCTGGAAGTCCTGCTCCTCCGCGAAGCTGTACACCACATCCCCCGCTGCGGACATCCAGAGTCCTGAACTGTTGTATCAGGTCCTTTTACAGTTCACTGGAGCCACACAGATTTTAGTGAACGCTGTTTTCAAAGTCTGTGGATCTTCTGCGCCTCAGATTTGTTTTTTTCCCCTTTTCACCGAGGAGACTCCAGCTGCTCTGCAGAGAGACAGAAAAAAGAGATTTCATGGGCTGCATTCAAGATCCACAATTTAGCAACAGTGTTTAAAATGTTTTGGACTGATGATAAAGTTTTTCTTTGGTAAATATAAATCCGTTTTCACCCATAGTGTGAAAAAGTGTGTCAAGTTGTTATTTATAAGTTACAAATAACCCGTGTCTTAACAGTTAACACACGCGGCTGCTGATCCTTTAAACGGTTTTGCTAAACCGTTTCCTCAAAACGGAGCATCGCTGGAGAGAAGCTCAGTTAAACTTTCTTGTTTTTAATAATCCTCATTTATCCTCTGAACAGGAACACAATGTCCCGGTCAGTCGAACAGTCGGCTCGTTACACGCAGCTCACACACAGCACGCTACAAACAACAGTTACTTATTTTAGCATGGAGGCTAACTAGCTAGTTCCGTGAGTGAATTTAGCCGTTACTCGAACATTTAGCTCTTAAAGAAGTACAGCAACCCCTCACAGTTACCGGGAGCATTTACCCACTTTATCCAAGAGACGGCGCCCTTGAGCCAGTTTCTTAACTGTCAAATTATAGCAATTATGGCAAATGGAAACACAGACTCTCTGCGTACAGGACCCTGTAGGACACAAAATTCTATTTCTATTCACCTTTTTAAAATTTTATTTTGATAAACTGATGTGCACCTGAACAAATCACTTTTTGACATGTACTTGGCGAATAAAGTTTCTGATTCTGAATCACGGCATTTATGTGTTATTCGTGAACTCAGATAAACCTTAATGTTCTTGAGAAGTGGGTAAAAACGGACACAGCCTAATAGTATAGCCACAATCACACACACTCGTTTTTTGTTTGTTTTTCTTCGGAGATTCTCGGTCATTTTCGTCTAGCGTCACTGCACCACGTGACACCTTCCCCGGGGACGAACTTGAGCGCAGTTACGTCAAACGGCTCTTCAGCGGCGTTCGACGTCGCTGCGTCTCCAAAGGAATGGAACGTCAGATGATGTCACGAGCTAGATGACGTCACAAGACATTCCAATTAGAGTGGCGCAATAAACCAACGTCACAATCGATGCTATGACGACACAAAGGCATCAGAATGATCAGATCTTATATTAGCCACAGAGACTCCCGCACTGAAAACTCATCTCATTTCTCAGTACTGACAGATGAACTTAATCTCTCTGTTTTCAGTTGTGGACTGAAACAAAACAATCACGTATTTTTTCATTATCTTCAAATTCATCCTACGCCAAAATGCCGATACTCTTTTTGGGTTCCGTCGTTGGTAACTTGATCACCACGGCGGTACGGAGCCTCCTCACTTCGGCGAGAGTGATAACCCCGGATGAGCCTCCAAGACCTGTTTCTCCTGAACCAGTCCAGGAAGAAAACCCTGGATCCATCGCCTTACAGTCAGACAACAAGCCAGAGTGCAGAACCCAAAGAAGTGGGTCTCGCTGCTGTCTGCGCCCTGTCTCAGCTTGATATGACCGCTTATCAAATACAAAACAGGGTTGTGTTCAGACATCTGTCTGTCGAAATGAGACAGCGAAGCCCTGTGGTTCATGCTGAGGAGGACAGAAAGAAGGATGACATCCAGCAAAGACCCCTGACTGCAGCTGAACCAATGGCTGCACAGTCAAATACTAAAGGACTGACTGTCCCCTGCGACACCCCAAAAGGTACTGTTGCTGTAGCAGGAGTTGACTCCCCAGTACCTTTTTCTCCTGAACCAGTCCTGGAAGAAGACCCCAGTCCATCACCTGAAGCCGAGACAGACGGTCAGACAACAAGCCAGAGTGACAAACCTCAAAAAGAAGTGGGTCTCTCTGCTGTGTGCAGCCCATTGGAGGTAAACATGACCGCTGATAAAGAACAAGACAAGATTGTGTCCGAACCTCTGCCTGTCCAAATGAGTCAGTGTTACTCTGTGGTTCACCCTCAGGAGGACAGAAAGGAGGACGACACCCAGCGAAGACCCCCGACTGCAGCTGATCCAGTAGCTGCACAGTCAAATGATATAGGACTGATTGTCCCTCGCGGTGCCTCATCTCACCAACTGTTTTTCAGGGTGCAAACAGGTACTATTGTTGTTGTAGCAGGAGTTGCTGTTGTTGGAGTCATAGCTGTTAGTCCTAAGGCCCGGGCAGCTATTTTGTCATCTGGACAACTAGTAGGCTCACTGGCTCTGTCTACGATACATGGAGGTGTTGCTCTTTCCTCCCTGGTTAGGGCTCTATCTGACATGTGCCCTGCTGTATTTTCTCACCTCCGAGAAGGAATCTCCAGGATCCAAACAGGACTTTCAAGTGTTCTTTCTTTGTCCAAAGCAGCATTTACAGCTATTGCATCCTGGTTCAGAGTAAGAATCACAGGTATTTTCTCAGAAATTCCTGCTGTTCAGCCACAGTGTGTTTCCTCTGTGGCAGGATCAAGAATCTTAGCTACTTGCTCTACAGAACAATCCAACTGTGCAGCTTATTTTTCTACAGCGTGGACAAAAATTGTAGCTGCTAGCTCTTGGGCTCAATCACAAATTGCAGGTGCTCTTTCTGTGGCCCAAGAAGTAACGGCAACTTGTCTTTCTGAGGCAAAGGCAAGATATGAACAGCTCAATGGCCTGGTCAGACTTTTTGTTTCCATGCTCAAAGCAACACTGAGACCTTATTATTTAATGGCTAGAAGAGCTCTTATCAGAGTGTTCGCAAGAGTTATGTATTTCATTCACAACATAACAAGACGCATCTCCCCTTGTGGTTGGAATCAGGTGCTTTTCAGATTTTTTAGAGTCCTTTTAGAAGAAGAGTGGAATATACATGGAATACGCTTGGTTCCATAATTTCATTATTTAAAAGTAGTCGTCCTCCCAGTTCTTCCAGTATTTCTCCAATCCAACTGGTCAAGGCAGATGACCCACCCACCCGGAGACTGGTTCTGTCAGAGGTTTCTTCCTGTTAGAAGGGAGAATTCCTCTCCACTGTCCCGTTCATGGTGGGAACTGTTGTTAAGTCTGTCACAGCCTGGCTCAAGGCTGGACAAAGGAGGGAGGGACACACAAGATATGACTAAAAAACAAGACTGACTAACATAACTGAAAAGAAAAACAACGTATACGCCAACAAAATACAACAAAACCAAACAAGGTGGAAGCCAGAGGGGAGAGAGAGCAAACACAAGAGACAGTGCACAAGACAGTTGTGTGTCAAGGCCCAAACCCGGACCACATGACCCCAACATTCAGGAAGGCAACCAATCCTCATGCTCAAACAAACCTGATACAGAACCACTAAGTCATCAAATGGACACCATAAACGAAAATGCACAATGGTGTAACACAAAGACAAAAAGGACTAAAATACTGCTCTCCCCCCAACAGAAAAAACTCCACCAAGCTTATATGTGACTGAATTTCGTCTCATATCAACCACTTAATCCTTTATCCAAATAAATTTCATTGTCGTCATTTTGCATAATTTGTTGGTCATTGTTTGTGTTTGAAGCAGTATAGGTTTTACAACAGGTAACCCACATTTCTCTGCACAGAGTTCAAAATATTTCTGTCTCCCAGCAAGAAAACTACACTAAAAACAGGAAGCACTGATGCTGACTGTTGATTTTTTTTTTTTTAAATGAAGAAATAAAGATTTCAGTGGAAAAAAAAAAATATTTCCACCAGTTAAGTAATTTCCTACTTTTCGCCTGAGGTAATAAAACAGGAGTAAAACTGGAGAGTTTGGTGAAGGTAAGCTTTACTGAGGTGAAGATTTCTGAGTCAGAATGTGAGAAAAACTTATTTGGAGAAAATGATTTTTAAATATTTGAGCTGTAGTTGAAACCTACAGAAGCAAACAGACAAACTGTAGTTAAACACCTGAACATGAGTGTTGGATGTTTTCTTTCTACTCTGAAAGATGACGAGTAAAAAGGCTCAAAATATCGCAAACTTGACCAGAACCTGTTGTGTCTCGTTTTAATAAAAATAAAGTTCATAAAGTTCAGTCCTTGTTCAAAAACTGAACATTGAAGAGTCACATTTTCCTCTTCTCTTCTGTTTTCCTCAGGGACAATGAACATTACAACAACTAAAAAAAGATATTTAAGTTCTGGTTAAATTCACCAGTTCTCCTTTCTCTACTGATAATTAACTTTTTGGGAAAGATGTTGAATTGTAGAATAAAATGAAAACACTAGAGGTTGTTGCTTTGCAAAAATAAATAGTTACATCTCTTATATAAAAACACCAATAAAACAAAGAGATATACTCCATTAATATGACACAGGTACTGTTGTCTATTCCTTATTAAAATGTTGTCTCTATTGAACTTATTTTTAAATCTTCATTTGAATTGTTCTATTTCTCTTTGTGCTTCTTTAACATGACAATCAACGAAGTCTTTTATTATATTAGCATATCATAAGTAATGAGCTTTATGTATCATTACCAGTGTAATTATGATATTGGAGTTTTATCTCTGATGCATAAACATGAAAGCAGCTTGATAATGTTGTGAGTTGAGCTCATTTTAACATCTTTATATGATGTTCAATGAGTAACAGTTAAGTTACAGTAACTGTAATAAGTATTTATAGAAAACATAATACTCAAGTAATGTAAAAGTACTTCAGCAAAACAGATGTAACAGTGTCATCATCCAGACCTGTGCAGTCCCTGAGTTCACCAGATGGTGGCAGTGTTGCATCATTATCAGCTAGTACTGAAATATTAAATAATATTTTCTCTCTCTGGTCTTTGTCCTGTGGTGTTTGTCCTTTTTTAAAAAATACAACAAACATCCATTTTGAACCTGAACAGACTTTAAATACAGTCAGTTCTAAGTTTCATTCATAGTTTTAATTGGAGTTTTCTCGTCTATAAATCAAGTGTTTGAGGACACAGAGCAAGGTTTTTTGCAATTACTTGAAGAAATTACATATTTTCTTGATGTTTGAAGTGAAAGGAAATAAATACAACTCAACTGCAGCAAACAGGCATTTAGAATATGTCTTTCTTTGAATATCAATCAAGTTAAAAGAGAGAAAAAATAAAACAGTAATTGTGATAAGTGCAAACTTTGTATTCCATCATAAATTATGTAATATCAGAAAATTCTGGATGCAAACATAAAGAGGCTGAACAACAGGACGCTGATCCAAAGCAGAAACACGAGCTGATGGTTTTAGAAATTTGGAAAGACTGAACATCTGAGAATAAATCTTAAACATGCAGCAGGACAGACTGAATATCTGAACTGAAGCTGCATGTCACGATTACCGTGTTCTTTTTCTATTTTTTAAATTCAGGAAATAAAAACAAACGTGAAGAAAATCTGACTTTTAACATCTGTTTGCTGCAGAGGTTGGATTCACTTCTTTTACCTTGAAATATCAACTAAATATGACAAATGAGATTCTGTGAAATCACCTGTTACCTGGACGAAGACGTTTCTGTCCAGAAACCTGAAAGAAGACTCTCCTGAACCCTCAGAGACTCTGGACCTTGGTCCTGGTCTTCTAACATTCCTCTTCTTCCTTTGAATAAAATCTAAAATCAAACTTTTTTCTTTAGGGGAAAAGCCTTTTTATTAAAAGTCATATACAAAAGGAATATTCCATGTTAGGTTATAAAACGTCCATATGTACATCGTATCGTACAGATCAACACTGGATTTACAACAAACATCGACAGATGTCGCACACAGCACAGGTCAAAACTCAGACACAACATCTGGAGCTTCACATCAGTTTAGAAAAAGACACCTGTGTTGTTTCATTTGGATGCATAGCTTCGAGTACAATTCGTTGAGGGCTCGTTAAAATCAGTTTTTAAATCAGGAACCAGAGGAGAAATAGAACTGGAACTGACGCTAAAATATAAGGATCTTTCGTGACTTCTGGAAAAAAATATTTCAGGGTTTTACTCGAAAATACCTTTTCAAACATCTGGATTTGATTGACTTACCGCACTCTCTGATTGTACTCTTTGCTCACTCAGACTCCACTTCCACCAATCTTGTTTTTAAAATTTTTATAAAACTACATTCATCAGGCAGTGTAAATGACAACACGTGAAGCCGAGAGGTAGGCTAGGAAACGACCGTCAGACACGACGCTGGTTAAAGTCTGCGGACACCACCGAACAAACCACTCCGCCCCAAAACAATGATTCACATTTCTGTTGATTTTAAAAAGTGACAGAAGGAAAAGTGAAAGGTCGACCTGCGAAGGATTAATGCTCTGTCTTTTTGGTCCTTATCTCTCCAGCAGGGGGCGATCTGAAGCTTCTACAGAGGCTGAACTGAACCAAACACTGATCATACAGAAGTTAAGAAATGACAAAACTACTGAAGAGGCACAAAACTAATGTTAGCAGAATATTCACCAGGAAAATAAACTTTTCTGATGATTACTGTTTTTCAAACCAAAAAAAACAATCAATCTCCTCCTCTCCTTTATTGTAAACTTGATATCTTTGAGTTTTGGACAGTTTTAAAAACGGGTTTCTCATGATTTCCAGGCTGAATTATCAATAAACTGGTGAATCTATAATGAGAATAATTGCAGAGACAGATGTTGAGATTTCTTTTTTTCTCGTCTGTGAAAACAGGTGAAAAACAAACACCTGCCGTGAGAAGCAAGAGGAAAAAAAATTGCAGTTCTTGTTGTTATATTGTTGACATGCATCACTAAAATCCGATCTAAACAAGACTAAAACCTTTTGTATTTTCTTCCAGATGATTTTTAATTAACTTTTGCAATATTATTTCAAGAAACTCGCCCTCAGATTTTTTTTCCCTCCATGTCCCCTCAGGGCTCCTGGGCAAAACTTTTGCGAGATCTCAAGAAACTTTCCTGAGAAACTTGAAATAAGAGCAAAAAGTGTCTAAGTGTCGCTCTTTGTATCATGTTTGTAAAGCTTGTCCTGCAGACAGCGTTCAACTGTTTCATTTGTTTTCACAGATGTACAATGCAAACTTAAAACCAACCTCTTCTTTTTTTATGGTTTATTTATGTTTGGTCATTTGTATTTTATTTGTTTGTCTATTTACTTTTTTAAACTAATTTTTAGGACAGTTTTAACTAACTGCTTTATTATTATTGCTTTTAGAATTTTAAAATTCTTTTCGACTGTTTTTAATGTTTAGCATTGTGTTTGTTTTGTCCTCTATGATTTGTTCTGTCTTATCAGTCATTGGTTACAGATGTCAGTTTGTGCTTCTTCAGCAGTTTGATCATTAATAAATGAACAAGCTTTGGATTCAGCCCCTGCGAACACTCACAGACTAAATGTAGAAAATATTGTTTAAACACGATGAGCTGCTTCCTCTGGTCGAACACAAAAAGAAAACGTTAATGCAGGAAGTGGAGAGGAGCTTTGGGGAAGTTTCTACACAGGAGTAAAAAAATAATCTGTCCTCTGAAAACATCCTATCAAAGCTTATTTTACACGTTGGAAACACTTTACTGTATTTCTATTTTAACTGGCGAATAGGTTCTTCTCTGAATTAGTGCAACAGGAAGGTAGAAAACGGCAACAGAGTGAAGTGATGTTCCTTAACAAAATAAGTTTGTCCTTGGGAGAGTTTTCTTTGTGACTTTTTGTTTTTAGCAGCGGGGTGAGGGTGAAAACCGTCATTGCGGACGTAAAAAGATTAAAATGCTGCGTCAAAATGCCCTTAAAGCAGAACTCACATCAAGGCCTTAACGTTCAGCTCCAGTCACCCAGAAGGTTCCTGACACAGCTTGTAACTTTCCACATTTTCAGGAACAAAACTCAGGAAAAAAGAACTGCCCAGAAAATGAAATAAATACAGAAAAATGAGGAAGTAAAAGCAAAATAAATAAAAAAGTTTGATGTCGTGTTCCTGTGTAAAGCTGGTACAACAACAACTCTCTCTGTGCTTTGTTGCTTTGAACTTGAACTGCATCTGGTTTTCTACATGAAGAAACATCGGCATCATATCGTAGTTTTACTGCCGTGACACCAGGGAACAGAGCTGCTGCGTTCACGTCACGTCAAAAATAAAACACGACCCGAGACGAAGCCGAGCACATTTTTGGTTTTGTTGTAAACCATCAAAACACTGATTAAAAACCAGTTATTGTAATATTTTAGAGCTTGAGCTTTAAGTGTTATTCCATAAATCCTCACTTTACTTTTGTGAAAATAAATGAACAAGACTTGAATTTTAATTTGAAACTGGACTGTGGGAAGTTTTACAGACGATTAACTGAGAAAACAAGCATCAGAATAATTCATAACAATGATAATTGTTTGCTGTAGTTGTGCAACAGCAACTAGAATCAAACTGGTTCAAAATCTCTCAGTTCTTCTCCAGGAGAAATCAGAGAGCCTGTAAATGTTCTGACTTCATCAAAACTCACCTGGATTTTCTCATTTTTTCCACTAACTAAACTCACAGCATCAGAACATTTCTGAATGAAACTGCATCTAAACACAGATTCATTGGTTGGTTGTTTTACTCACATTAAAGTTTCTCTGCTGTGTTTGTTTGCTCCTCATGGTCCAGAGAATCACAGAAGTTACAGACTGAGAATTCAAACTTCCCTCTAAAGGAGCCAGCAGCCAATCAGAACCAGGACTTTTTGGTTCAGCCAATCACATTTCAAGACAAGTGAACTAACCTGTCTGAGCCAATCACATTAGCTTTGTCAGACCTGTGGGCGGGGCAACAGAGCTCTGACTTCTGCTGCTGCCACCAAACTGTTTCTTTTGTTTTTCAGTTTTAAAGGCTTCTCTGTGCCTCCTGTTTATTTTAAATTAATGTACAGTTTATCTTGTTCTGACCTCAACTTTAACCTGAGCAAAAGGAACTGAATATATCTGTGTATTTGGACCAGTTTAGGCCCAAATCAGGTGTTGGTTCATGGTTCATTTTTGGTAATTTTACTAACTGCAAACGTGCTTAAGATGATGCAACACTGAAGAGGAATATCTACTGAAACGAAGAGAGGCTTTGTGTATGATTCACTCCTAAAAACACTGAGTTGTTCACTAAAGGTGAAAACATACAGGGAGTCAGCATTCCATGACATTACACCTTTCAGGTGAATCATAATGATCTGATTATTTCATTTCAGAGCAGCGTTGTTTTGCATATATATCTATAAAATATTCTTTTCGATGTTGTTAATATTGAACCACATCACACAGCCCTTCTGTGGTTTTTTCTGCCTCAGATTTGACGTGAACGCAGCACCACCCTCCCCAGGTCTGTTTTATGTGTGTGTGTAGGTGGGTGGGGTTGTGTGGCGCCCCCTAGTGGTGATGAGGCAGGGGGTCGTGGCTGTGGCTCCTCTGTATGTAGGCTATAGCGTCCTTGTATGACAGTGTGAGCTGGGGCCGGTCGTACATCTCGCTCAGAGCCTGGAACTTGGGGCCCCACCGCGACAGCCTGTCGTAGACGAACCCTCCTTCGTCGTCCTCCTCCTCTTCCTCTGTGATGTTTCTGCGCGATGCCGCCGACCCCAGCGAGCTGAGGCTCCCCGCTGACGATCCTGAGCCCTCCACGCACCAGACGTGGTAGGCATCCGGTGGGAACGCCTCGCCGTCGTTGTCGGCCTCCCAGATAATCCGTGCCACGTAGCTCTTAAAGTCCACATGGGAGCGCGACCCTGGCTGGGCGGCGTCCACGTAGCTGCTGGCATCGCTCGTCTCCACGTCTCGGCCGGCGTGTGAGGTGAAGTTGGCGTAGGTGGCGTCGCCAGTGTAGCTGGCGGCGGCGTGCTGCTGCTGCTGCTGCTGCTGCTGCTGCTGGTGGTGGTGGTGGTGGTGGTGGTGCGGGATGCTGAGGTAGGGGGCACCTGAGCTGCAGGAGGAGCTGGACGGGTGGACCTCCTCCTGGGAGCCGGGTGAGGACTTGATGAGCGGGGCAGTGGTGCAGGATGAAGACTGGGACAGACTGGAGCACAGCGGGCGTTTCAACTCTGTGATGTCGTATCCGTTCTGGAGGAAGAGGAAGGAGACAGCGTTTGAGTCAACTGATTCTGGACTGGAACCTTTCAGGTCACATTCTCCTCCCTTCTGCTTCCTGTGTCGCTATGAACAACCTCTGAGCTGCAACCTACAAGATGACGATGTTTTCATGAAGTGTATGAAACTGTTTCAGTGTCTAAACGTGGCCGTACAAGACCTAAATCAACTCATCGAAAGTCCTTCTGATTGTTGAACGTTTTATAACTTCTGAAACGTCCATTTCGTCTGTAGGAACTGGTGAATAATCCAGTCTGAGTGTTAACGTCCTGTCGTATCAAACAACAAATGTGTAGAATGTGTCGACAGAGATCGCCTCCTTCTTGTTTTCACACTGTTTTTTAACACTAGACTGCACAATAAAGTGTCAGCTAACAACAGGTCTAAGTTTAGCAACATGAAATATAAGGTGCAGCAAACCCAAACTGTAACGTCCCCTGTATGAGGACACAGGAAGGATCTGGGCTGGACTGTGAGGCTACTGTGACCCTGTTTTAGGTGTGTTTCCATTAATACATTTCTCTACACACTGAACAGATCCTCACTGTAGTTTCTGCTTTGATATTGTGTCTTTCTCTGTTATTTCTGTGCAGATTCTGACACATGGAAAACGTCCTTGGGTGTAAACGCCACACAGCGTTAAAGGATGGTGGACTGGAAGCTCAAGAATTTCTTTTTACTTTTTAAATTTTTGTGTGAATGTCCTTCTTTCAACTCAAGGTTCCCTCGCTCGGATTCAAAACGAGACTCGCTGCAGATGTTTTCTTGTAAAAGCCATAACTTTGACCTGTGTGCATCACATTTGTGTGTTTGTGACTGTTTATCAATAAAATGTTCTGGTTTGAAGCTTTTCACACGGTTCAGGGTCTTTCTTTCTTTTACCTGGTCCTGCTCCCCGCCTCCCTCCTCGTTGTAGTTGAGGATGTTTTCTCGGATGTCCTCCCAGCTCTCGTGTTCAGTGGGGATGTGGTAAACTCCTCGCTTCCTGAACTTGTTACGGCTGCCTTTCTGGTTCCACACCGTCACCGCCACCAGCACCGCTACACAGGGAGGACAGTATAAATATGATTCTGCACCATGGGGACAGATCATTTCCTTCCTGTGTGTTTGTAGCAGCAGCTCATTAACTCTGCTCTGTGGAGCCATTTAGCCTCAATAAATCAGAACAATGTTCATTTAGAAACATTAGTGTAATTACTACAAACAGGTGAAACATTAACGAGCAGCAGAATCTGTCTTTAACATCCTTCACTCTGATTCTTTTCTCTGGTTGAATTTAGAGGAAAAACCTGCTTCCAAATTCACCTCCTGCATGTTTGTCGTCTTCAGGGGAGAGCAGGAATAAACGGGACTCATGGGAAATGAAGTTTTAATGTGGACGGACTAACAACACCACTGATGGGGAGAGGCAGAGGAGGCCAACATATTATGAATTCATGAGATGCACTGACGTCCTAAAAAATGGCACATTGAACTGATTGTTTTGTAACGTTTACATAACTGAAATCTCTCCACGTCAACAGTCTGTAGGTTTCTGATCGATGCTGATGGAAAACCTATTGATCGCTACACCACTCTGTTACACAAGTTTGTATGTTTTTATCCGTCAGTCCAACTGAAAAGATTTGATGTTAATAAACTGATAAACCTTTGGCTTCATTGAGACCATTATACTTGATTAAACTTCAGTTTATTTTAATCGTCTTGTCTCTTACCAAAGAAGACGAGCAGACACATGCTGATGGCCAAGATGGAGCTGGGACTGAGGGCGGCCAGCCGGTGACCTTTGACCTGCCCCAGCTCACAGCGCTGACCCCTGAACCCCTCCTGACACCGGCACCGGTAACTGTCGGGTGACAGCGCCTGACACATGCCGCCGTTACGACAGGAAGAGAGTCCGCAGGGTGATGGCACGCAACGCTGCTGACCTGACTCGTCTGTCACAGTCACCTGACCGCCGGGACACCTGGGAGACGACAAGGTGAGCCAGTGATGTCATAATCAAGCGACAGAGGGTGTATTAGAGGATATGTACGTGTTTTACCTGCACTGGTGTTTCCGCCACAGGTCGATGCAGTGCAGCGGGCTGCGGCAGGGCTGGCTGCTGCAGGCGTCGCTGGAGCACCCAGAGGTGACGCCCCGCCTGTCCAGCACCATCACCAGGTCCCGGCTCTGCCCGTCCAGAGGGAGGACCTGACCGTTAAAACGAACGTCCCGCAGACAGCCTGGAGGAAAGAGCCAGGTGTGAGCGGACAAAACTATTTCTACTCAACCAAACCCGGACATCGAGTGAGGTTTACATCCTTACAAATCTGGGGAAAAAATACCAAATATCTTTGCAGTATGAGAAGTTTTTGACCTTATTTTGTTTTAAATGTCAATTTAGAATTTCCTATTTCACAAACCAGACTAAATCAGTCCTAGACCAGGAGCAGTCGATGCCAAACCAGGACTGGATCTGGATAGTTTAGTCGTACAGAAGAAAATCAATCACAGTGCTAAGAAAACCCAGCTGAAACTGCACGACATCTAGAGACCGACAGAATCCAGATCAGATCCAGATCTCACCCTGAAAGTCTCCCTTGTCTCCCGTGTTCGGTCCATTGCCGACCATCACGCTTGCCGGGTGAACCACGATCTCCCTCCGGCTCCCCAGCTGGGCCTGGACCTCCCGGGACCCTCCGCCCTGCTCCAGCCTCAGGGTGAACAGGTTGTCCTGGCGACTGAGGCTGACCAGGACCCACTGCCCAATGTCCACCCGCTGGCCGGGGAGCCGCAGGGCGTGGGCGCCATCACCGAGGTTGGCGCGAACGGAGAGGTGACCCTCCATGATCTGAGAGAAGACAAAGATATTTACATACCAGACAGGGTTTCTGAAGTTACATTTAAGACTTTTTAAGACCATTATAAATGAAATGCAAGACTGATTTAAGACTGAAGTAGAGAGGATATAAAAGAGAGTCCGTCCTAGAATTACTTCCAAAATGATTTATAGACAATGATTTAAAGACTTTTTCAGGCCTTAAATTCAGATTTTAAAATTTTGGACTTTTTAAGACTCCAGTGAAAACCCTGTTAGAACGAAATTACACAGCTGCTTTAATAAAAATAAAATAATGTGAAAGTCAAAGGACTGATTCAGCTCGGGGCTGAACTGACCTCCAGGACGATGTACTCGTTGGCCTCCCGGGACGTCACGGACAGCAGGGTGCCTGTGGTGGATCTGGTTCGGAGCAGCAGCTGGACGTTTGTGCGTCGGGAGCTTCCGCCTCCTCTGAGCTGATAACGCACGACGCTGCCGGAGTCGAAGGAGAACTCTGGGACGGCTGAGGGGTGGGAGACAAACTCTGAATTATCCAGCTGCTGCACATCTGGAAGTCTGTCTACTTCACTGACTGTTGGAAAACAAAACACTCTCTCACCTTTGTCACACTTGTGTCCGGTGTATCCTGGGTGGCACTCGCAGCTGAAGGAGCCCCAGTCAGCGAGGCAGGAGGCGTGGACGCCGCAGGAGGGACCGGCTGCCGTCACGCACACCCCATCCGTTAGCCTGCACCCTGGGGCGCTGTCCACGCTCTCACCTGGAGACGCCAGGTCGTACACCTGAGGGACGGAGGGAGGTAAAATGTCTGCTGTGACCCAGGCTCCTTTCACATCCTCCATGTTCAGAGGAGTGTTTTTAATTCTGCACAGTATGACTGAATTTGACATGCACTACATTTCCAAACATGCCCCATTGTTTTCAGCTGGCAGCCGTGCAGCAGTTGCATTTTGTGGCGTGTCAAAACGCCTTAATGTATGGACTCTGAAATGTGTTCAGAATTTTCTGAAGGAAAAGAGAAGAATGTTATGGTGGATTATGTTTCTCTTTCCTTTTAATGCTTTTGAATTTGGCCACATGAAAGCTAAGGTTCATCCTCCTGGGGAGCATGAATGTGCTCAATATATCTCACATTCTCTTGTTAGTCGGTCATAAATGTTAAGACTCCTGGGAACCATGGGATAGATGGACTTTGCTTCCCTTACCATAAAGTGGTGCAAGAATGAGTCCTAAAAGCAGGAAGTCAGTTAGCATGTTAGCATGTTAGCTCTTCCTGTTGTCAGTGTGTTTCTGGTTAAATGTCTGAAATAAGGTCTGTGGTTTTAACACAAGCTCAAGACATTTTCAGGTTTTATTCTCCGACATAAAATGGGTCAGTAAATCCCCCACTCCTGATGTTTGAAGCTTTTACGTGTCTTAAAAAAGGCGGTTGCTAACGAGTGTCTAAATGAGACTACAGAGGTTGTCGGGGACGTTAACATGAAAACCCATCTACTCACCAGTCCACCTTTACAGCCTCGTTGTGTTTCTACTCACGCTCTTTCAAACTCTCACTAACTTTCTAAGAAGAAAGGCTTTTGTAGAAGAGCTCAGAGCTAAATGAAATGACCAGTTGGAAGCTTAGTGGTGGAGACGTTGACGTCATGTGACCGTGGTGTAGTTGGTTTATAGCCTAACATTAGCTTCTTACTTCTGGAGGTTGGATTTAGGCTTCAAACATCAGAAACGAAATGTGTTTGTATCATAAAATTTTTGTTGCTCACTGTTTATTTTCTGTAATAATCCAAAACACTATGAAAAAATCCCACTGGCTTTTTGTGGAGGAACCAGGCTGATGTTAACTTCCCATAAAAATATATTATCCCTGCACTACTCTACGTTAGGTACGGTTAAACTAACGATTGTAGTGATTCATTTTTTGGTTTCAGATCAATACTGAAGCTGTTTTCTTGAAGCTTCAGCTCTGAAACATAAAAACCCATAAAGTTTTGACATATAAAGCTGTAGCAGGCTGAAAACACGAGCTCCATTTGAAGGCAGCGTTGGTCTCAGTCCTCTAAGATGCGGTGATGCTCGTTAACCTCTCAACTCTCAAGCCCCAAAAACACAGGGGATTGTGGGTAGAAGGACACGGATACAGTGTTTTTATCTTGGGGAATATTTTGGAGGTTGTTGAGGTTTTTCACTGAGCAGCAGCAGCAGCAGGAGGAGGAGGAGCAGGAGGAGGAGGAGGAGGAGGAAGAGGAGGAGGAGGGTTCTTTTCATTTATATTATATTTTAGACTGTGATGTTGTTGTGATGTTGGCCTTGGATGACGAGCCGAGCTCACACCACCATCTGTCTGACCACTGTTCCCCCTGGTACACACTCTCACACACTCTCACTCACACACACACACACACACACACACACACACACACACACACACACACACACACACACACAGTTGTGTTACCTGACTGTCCACCACCAGGTTGCGGATGCAGCCGGTGAAACTGTGGTAACGTCGGTGAGGAGACGTTTCCTTCACTCCTCCCAACTGGAGAGGCTGGAACACATTCAGATACCTGAGGAGGAGGAGGAGGAGGAGGAGGAAGGAAAGAAAGGAAAAAGAGGGAAGAAAAACAAGTAAGAAGGAGGAAGAAGAGGAGGGGGATTTTCAAAATAAAGCTCCTCTCTGTATTGAAGATCCAGCGTCTCCAGGTGTGATCTCACCTCTGGTTCCCAGGTGTCTCTCCTGCAGCTCTGCAGCCGGACTCGTCCGTCTCCTGAGCGTCACCCCCGACGCCCTCCGGCTCGTTCACCGCCACCCCCCCACACTGATCCAGGATCAGCTGCACGGCCTGAACACACACACAGACACACACACAGTGTCAGAAACCTTCACTGATCCGTCTCCTCTATCCTCCGTCCATCTGTCCGTCCATCTGTTCGTCCTACCTTTCCATCACTGACGACGTCGAGGCGATGCCAGCGCCGGTCGGTGACGGTGGATTTGGGCGGGAGTTGCAGAGTCAGAGTCCCTGATCCGTGGTTTATACTCAGAGCTGGAACCCCGTTCCTCAACTCTGTATGGAAAAACATGAGATTCTTAGTTTTCTGTTTTCCTGTTAAAACCACATGAGAACGAACCACTGTGGCCCTGATATAAAATCCCACAACTTCTCATGACCAAAAAAAGCAGCTTCCATGACGTAAAAACGTTGCGTTCTCCTTCTCTTAAGCCTGTAAACACCCAAAAACATGTAAAATTAGTTGGAAAATACAAAATCACAGAGTGAAAACCTCTTTTTTAGGATTTTCGACATCTCACAGTCTTCACTCTGCAAACACAGCTGACTCAAAACATATTAAGACGAGATATAAAGGAAACACAAGGCACAATAAAAGACCCAAAACTAGGATTTTAAAACTCATGAACCAGTGGACATTTGTGGTTCGATTCTTTCCGCCACACGTTTTAAGACTCGACCAAATCAAAAGAATAGATATTTTCTTTATTCATATCACGTCACGTCAAATGACCAAACCTCTGACCTCGACATCACCTCTCTGTTTCGCTGTGTAAACTGCTGAATCCCATCGACAGCTGCTGGAATCCACTCAGTCAATTCTGTGTGTGTTTTTTTCAATATCCTAAACTGCTGTCTGTGTGTTTGTGTGTTGTTCGTCCTCTCCTCTCACAGCCGTGTTATCGTACATGTAAGTGAAAAATGCTTTGGATCGATCGATGCCGCAGCCACCTTTGATTTTTACCCACACAGCAGCAGCAGCAGCTCGGGTTCAATAATTACATAACTTTAATGCCACGAGATTATGCAAGAAGTGTTTGAGAGGCTGTCTGCAGGCTAATCCGCTAACGCCACATGAGGACCGCTGGGAGCTGACATTAGACTTCATGAAGCTTGTTTGTCCACTGAGAAACTGTCTTTATAGCAGCACATTGATTCAGTCTTTGTGTTTGCTGAAAGGGACGAGTGGCGCCATGTTTCCAAGCGGCACTGTGAGATTAGCATGTTTGTTAGAGCGCTTACAAGTCAGAGAAATGTCAGAACTTTTAGAAGGATGCTGCGTTTCAAACTGAGATTTCAGTAATCCCATAGCAGCGAAGGAGCCACACCAAGAGCTTCCCAGAAAGCTGGTGTGTTTTATCTGTTACTGTTGATTTATACTTCTAATCCTAGGCCTATGAACCTCCCAAAAGGTCCCCACAAGACAGGACCTTGTGGGGGGTATTGTGTGGGAGTCAGGGGTACTGTGACTGTTGAGGTGTCTCCGATCCTGTTTGTGATATTCATGGACAGGATTTCAAGGTGCAGCCGAGGTGAGGACAGCATCTGGTTTGGGGACCTCAGGACTGCGTTGCTGCTCTTTGCAGATGATGTGGTTCTGTTGGCTTCATCAGATCAAGACCTCCAGTGCACACTGGGATGGTTTGCAGCTGAGCGCGAAGGGGTTAGGTTGAGAGTCAGCACCTCCAAGTCTGAGGCCAGAAAGTGGTGGATTGAGGAGATGTTGAGGTAGACCCAGAATTCACTGGAGGGATTATATATCCCATATATCACACACACCAAACTAACACGTAAAGGCAGAGATAGAAAATAAATCAATGCAAATGACTTAATATCCAGATTTGGGATAGAGCCATTCTAAACAGTATGTTCAGCTAAGGGTGGTAATTTCTTAAAAAACACTCTCATATCGTTGTTTATTCAATATTTCTGCATTTAACAGTTTTAATAGACATAATTTACTTTCTCACTTTCTCACTCTTTAGCTGTAAACTCACCTATGGCGATGAAGTCCTCCTGCTCCCCGGAGTGGGCGGGGCCGAGAGGTCCGTTGTAGAGAAGCAGCCCGTTGGCCGACTCGGCCAGAAACTCCAGGGAGATGTGGCTCTGGAAACAAGGCTTGATGGGAGGGAACCAGGCGTAGCCTTGGCCGCCGAAGCTGTGCTTGGTCTGCTGGCACTCGGGGCCATCGAACATGGGCGGACACTTACACCTGAGAGACGGAAAGAGCATCGTCATGAACACGTTCAAAACCACTGAGCTTACTTTTCATTTCACTTCAGATGATTATCTGTCAGTATCAGTGCTAGATTAGCTAGCTAATGTTAGCACCTGCTGGTAAAAAGCAGGTACCCCTGTACCCATTTGTACCAGTGAGTGCTATCGTTAGTTAGGTTAGCTGGCTAACGGTAGCACCCACTGGCATCAAACTTTGTTTTTCCTCATTCGTTTGAAAACATATCAATTAGCACAGCACTGCAGCATCTTGAAAACAGGAGAGACTCAGAGAAACTGGAGCAGGAAACAGGATTTTCATTGGTCATGACGTCATGACAAGTGGATTAGCATCAGCTGTATATCTTGATTTCCCTTCATAACCTGGAGTGTAACTGTAGGAAACTACCATCTCAAACACTAACTCAGTTACTGTGGAAGAAGTTTTATTTCCAAACATAATTAAAATGAATTGAGTCTAACAGGCAAACACAAAGAGAGTCAGAAACCAAAAGCTAGAAACCTTGACAGAAACACTGTTAATTAAATGTAACTGTAGAACATATTTGTTTGTGTTAACTGGCTTCTTTTTTTGAGAGCGAAGAGAAGGAAGGAGGGAAAACCATCTGTCAGATTTAGCAGCTTAGAAGTTGCATTTGATATTTAAACCATTAAAATGATGTGACAATTCAAAGTCAGCTACTGTACATGAAGCTTTGGAGGGTTAGAAAGAAATCTACCCTCTCTCCCATTAAATCCTCTAAATGTTTGACAGATTTACTGAATGTTAATCAGCGTTTCAGATGATGCTAACGGTTTAGGGTGTGAATCTGCTGCAGATGACCTGCAGGCTTCTAAACCATGGTGAAAACTACAGAAACACAGAGCAGCTGCTGAGAGTGAGAAAAAAGGGGCTCACTGTATCTCATTATAAAGAAATGTTCTTGTTGCGCTGAAGCTTTTATTTCTTATTTATGAGGTTCTACCCATAGTTATAAGGACAGGAGCATTTCAGAGACTGGCGACAGAAAAGAGCTGACAGGCCAAGTCAGAGCTTGTTGCCCTTTGACCCCTCTCTGCACTCACCTGTACCCCAGCGGTCCGTCCTGGCAGGTGCCCCCGTTGAGGCAGGGGTTGGTGGGGTAGACGGAGCAGGACAGGTGGATGGCCTCTCGACCCCTGCAGCCACACTCTGCCCTCGACAACGCCGACAGCGACACCAGAGAGATGTTACCGGAGCTGAGAGCCACCGGGGCCTGGCTGAAGGAAACCTCGTTACTGCAGCCTCCAGACTGACTGCAGTCTGTGTGGGCACAGTCGTCAACGCCCACCTGAGAGATGGACACTCCCAACATGGCCTCCAGCTGGACAGGAGAAAAAAAAAAGACATAATGGACAGAAAAAATTAGACACACACATTACTAAGAATAACGATGATGAAAATGACTGAAACCAACTGTTAGCATGATGCTAACTGAAAGTAAAAGGAAAGTAAAACTAAAACTAGCAAGAATCTAAATTTAGAAGTAAAATACAAATACTGTAAAGTAATTGAAACCAGGATTAAACTAACATGAAGCTAAAAACTAAAATTAAAACTAAGACAAAGTAGGAAGCTAAAATTAGCAAGAAGCCAATTTAAGCTAAATCTAGCTAAAAGCATGAAAGTAACCAAAACTAATAACTACATAAATACAGCACAACTAACAACAGGCTAAAACTATGATAAAACTGTAACAAACATAAAGCATGAAGCCAACTGAGACTAAAACAACACAAAACTAAAATGAACATGGGGCCAAACTAGCATAGCACATATATTTGATAGGTTTAGTTTTGATTAGCTCTGCTAGTTTTCTTCATTTGGTGTTAAGCTTTATCGATCCTATCAGTTAACTACGCTTCTTTAGGTTCATGATACTTTTAGTCTTGGCTAACACTACCTTCGTCTTTGTTTAGTTTAATGCTAGATCTAATCCCAGTTCGCTTCCTTCGTGCTAATTTTAGAGCTATAGCAACATTAGCTACCTGAATCTCCAGCTAGGATTAAACTCGGAGTAACATGAGCTAAATGAAACAAAATTTAGGATTGAACCTGAAGTAGCATGAGCTAACTAAAACTAAAACTAGCATAAAACAAAAATGAACATTCGAGCTAACTGAAACTAGCAAGAGATTAAAAATACATGAAACAAAAATTAAAACTAAATGGAGGATAAATAAACATAAAACTAAAACGAGATCAAACACAGGTGTTCTTAAAGCTGTAGCTTGTGTTTGAACATAATAGAGAATTTCAGGGAGCGACAGCAGTTCTCTTTGATCATCAGTGATATCTGAATTTATTCCCCTTAATGTTATTTATGCACTTTGGTGTTTCTCTGTCATTTCCCTCCTGTTAAAGTTTTGCTGTCATTTGCTCTCTGCTGCCGAATTCACCCGTTTCCCTGCTTGTCATCTTGATTCTCTTCTGTCGTTTTGTCTTTATGGGTGAGAGGTTTTCATCAGAGTCCCTCAGGGTTTCCTGTCTCTCTCCAACTGTGTGTATTTCTTTTTTTGGAGTTTAGTTATTCAGCTGACACTCTTATCCACAGTGACTTCACACTCCCCAGGCAGGGCTTCAGTTTTTTGGCTCCTGAGCCAGTTTCAACATTGTCTTTTATTTTTTTGTTTTTAATCTGGCATTCTTGTTCTAAATCGGCAAAGATACTTTTCCTTTTACCCTGAGATAATTAAAGACACAACTTTCTTCTGCAGCATTTGATGTACAAGTTATTTTAATCATCCTGTCTGCTTTGTACTGTTATTTATACTTAACACTTTAAGATGTGTTTCACAGTGTGATATATCACTTTATTTTCACTCTCATTTTGCGGAGTTTTCAACATTTTAGCACTGATTTTAAATAAATCAATAAATCAAAACAAATATTTTCAGTTATTTTCATCATTAAGTTATTTGTGGATGTTCTTTCTGTGAATAGTTTAGTTGTAAAATGTAAGAAAATCTCACAATCTCCCTCAAACCCAAAGATATTACACTTAAAAGAGATAAAACCATCGTTCTTTCTGTTTTTAATGCTTGTTTTCTTTTATTAGTGTTTGGTTGTTTTGAAAATCAGCACAGAAGCAGCTGAACGTTCAGATCTGCTGCTCAGTCGTCTGTTTGCATGTGTGTGTTTAATGTGTGTTTACATGCTTCGCTAACTGCCGTCACCTTCCTCTCCTCTGAAATCACTGCGCTCAGGTCAGCAGCTGCTCTCAGGGCTTTTAATGGATCTGAAATATTAATATAAAAACATGTACAGATGCGTTCGAGGTAACGTGTGTGTGTGTGAGCAGCCACTTGCTGGAGTGACAGGTCTGCATTTCCATGTGTCACCCCTGCAGTTAACCTCTTCTAGCATCTGTGTTCATGTGTGTGTGAGACAGAGCGTTAAATGGTTTAATGTGTTGAGTGTTTGAACCTGAACCAATGACGAGTCTCCTTCCTGTGGAACCACCTCCCCACTGACATTAGACTCCTTTAAATCTAAAACTCATCTTTACACCTTCACCTGATTCTCTTTCTTATTTCAGGTTTCTACCTGTTACCACTCTACCGTCAGTCTCCATGCATTAATTTTGCAGCAGTAAGGTGATGTAATTTCTGAGTCCGGTTCTGTTCAAGGTTTCTGCCTCTTGAAGGAGGTTTTTCCTCTCCACTGTCGCCTAGTGCTGCTCATGGTGGAACTGTTGAGTCTCTCTGTAAATATCCTAATATAGTAGAGTACAGGTCTAGACCTGCTCTATATGAAAACCGCCTTGGGATAACGTCATGCTTCTCCTCACCTTGGCTTTGTTCGCTGCTACGTAGCCGTGCAGTTTCTCCGCCTTGTAGTACGGCGAGCCGTGAGCAGCAAACCAAACGTTCAGCTCCTTTGCCCCATCCCGTTGGCCGGCGTCACCAACAGAGAAGATCTGGACGTTTTCCGGCAAAGTCTGCAGGAGCCCGGCCAGCGATCGACCCAGACCGGAGAACCGACTCTCTTCACCTCCTCTGCTGCTGAAGAACTGCTCCACCGTCAGGTCTGGGAGGAGGAAGGATTTATTTTAAACACAGCTGCAGAAAAAACTCAAATGAAAACTCAAACTCTGTGAAGACGGGAGCAGAAAATAAAAAGAACAACTGTGATTTATTTCCCATCATGCCTTGCTTGTTGTCTGTTGGCGCTGATGGAGCCTGGGGGGGCTGACAACCCTGAAACCAGAACCCCAAGGCACTCTGGGATATGTGACACTGTGCCCTGTCAATTACAGTTACCATGGGAATCATCATCACTGCAGGACTCACTGAAGAGGCGAACGGAGGCGGCGTTCTGCAGGGCGTCCTGCTGCAGCTCGGTGACGTCCACCTGGGCGGTGGAGGTGACGTCGGGCCAGGCGTGGTCGGACACGCGCACCTGGAGGTGGTACGAGCCCGGCGGCGTCCCCTCCCTGATGCTGAGCTGACCCGAGCTCTGGTTCAGACTGAACAACCTGAGAGAGGAGGACGGAGGTTAGTGGTGGATTTTCTCTCTGTGTTATCACCCTGACGAGATGTGCAGACAGTCTTTTTACTTCGAGGTCACAGAATGAAGGTTTTGTCGATTATTTCTTACACTGGAGATCACTTCATGGCCAATATGGAGAGGAGGAATAATTACATCTCTTATTGTACAAAAGGCACTTGAGTGTTGTATTAAAAAATATCCTAAAGACACTTCCAATGACCTTCAACATGTCTGCCTCAGCTTGGATTTAAAAGACATAAAAATACAGCAGGTGCAGCCGAACAAACAAAGATTAAGAACAAAAAACAGACGTACTGCTTTAAGGAGCCGCTCCTGGCAGGAAGTGGAATACACAATATACAAAGAAAACACTGTTTTTGTATTGATTTTCAAGGATAACTTAACTTTTTTGACAAAGTACCAGACTCCATTGACAAAATCAGCAATTTTACCAAGCAGAACACAGGAGCTGCTGGAATACCACTGCCTCCATCTGTTAGTGTATCTGATTACTTCTTCCACCACTGAAAGTCACACAGTAACACAGACACACTAACAGATGGAGGCAGTGGTATTCCAGCAGCTCCTGGCTTAAATCCCTGTTTTTGTCAGTGGAGTCTGGTAGAGATATATAGAGATGTCTCTGGTTAAACTAAAAGGATCTTCCTCTTTAATAAAAAGCTCTGTCTCTGTAGGAATCCTGTTATAATGTTGTCAGACGAAAACAAGAACTTTAGTGGACGGACTTTGATCGATACGGCACAGAGTCCGAGGATTTTTGTCCCCATCGATCATTTACACCAAAAACATGTGAAAATAAGGCCCAGATTCAAAGATACCAGAGTGTCAGTGTAGTAAAATCTATAGTATATTTAGAATATTAAGGTGAAAATGGAGCAAGGCCAAACTGAAAGTGTTAAAGTGCAGGAACACAGCTGCTCCTCCTGCTCGGAAAAACTTGGCCTGATCTTCACCTTGGTGTATTTTTCCTCGCAGTCTTAGATCTGAGTAAAATCTCTCTCCGTTGGGACTCCTCAGATCAAACTGACCAGATGGAGGTCTGTGGTTGAACATGAGTCCACATGGGTTCTTGATCTAGAAAACCTTTGCTCTGCTGCACCAGAGAGTCGTCGATCCCAGTCCACCCTGACGTGGCCCGGGTCCAAACCCGGTCCCTGAATCTGTGCCACCGGGGCTCATGTAACTGTTTAACCTCCTTCCGCCGAGGCGACCTTTAGAGCCTCAGACCAGACGGATTAATTAACCGTGACTGAATCAAGGCCAAAACCTATCCTGAGTTCGAACCTCTCTGCTGCTGGATTCACGTCACGCTTTAAAGATTTCAAACCCTGCGACACAGCACTTCACCGACAGGAAACAAATGAGCAGATATAATGAGCCGATCAATTCCAGACAAATTACTGTCTGCTGTTTGCAGCATGTGCTGTTTGTCGTCTTCCTGTGAGGCCCACTGGGGCTCCTCCACCTGGAACTCTTTCTTCTCCTTCTTTTCCTACTTTTTCTACATGTAAATAACACACAACCTAAACCTGATCCACACTGCGAACAAATTGCTATCTGCAGAGCCGGTGTGATGAGGGGCGGCGGTTCAGGAGGATCTATGATAATTCTCTCTCTCTCTATGGCAGTTTCTTTGTTCTCGGCCGTTTCTTGTCGTCTCTTTTGTCGTCCCTCCTCATAGGTAACTCGTTAGAAAGAGAAGGTGGCAGAGGGAGCGCAATCAGGCTCTCCTTTCAACGCGTCCGCATGAAGCCTCGCCTCATCAAACAAAACGAGCGCGCCCTCGCCGCGCTTCACTGGGAATTTTCAATACCGCTGGTTATGAAGTATTAATAGCACTGTTCCTGACAAGTCAGATCCCCCCCTCTTTTTTTCTCATCTCTCTCTCTCTCTCCCCGTCCTCTGCCCTTTCATTCTCTTTCACTCTTTCTTTGTTTCTCCCTTCAAAACTGCCTGTTTCTCTGTCCCAATTTTCCCTTTCTCCTCTTTTGTCGCTCCGCACCTTTGTACTGTCTCTCCCTCTCTATTTTAAATCTGTCAGTTCCTGTGCAGATCTTTTATTCTCTCTTCTTCTTTTCCTTCATGCCTCTCTTGCTGTGTGTCACATGAGAGAGGACACTTTAGGAGGAAATCTTTGTTAGCTACAACACATCCTAAAACAGCTTTACATCTGCCATTCTCTGGATGCTTTTATCCAAAACTGCTCACAGTACTCCTGACGGGGAGTGTGTGCATTTATATAAAGATGGTCCAAAGACTCCACAGGGATTTAACCTTCCCTTTGTCTTTCAATCACCTGCTGCTTTTATTAGTTTCACCTCAGTCTGACTGAGACTTCAGGATTTCTGGATGTATTTTACCTGCTGCTCCAGGCCTCCATTAGTTTCAGTGTATTTCTGCAAAATGTGAAAATGTATTTGCGTTTCGTCAGAGTGAAAATCAAGTCCATTTGTCGCTGTTAATTTATCAATATGAGGTAAATGAATGTGGTTTAAGTGAAGAAATGTTTAGTCCTCCAATATATAAGACATGTTTCTGTAGTCCAGCCCTGCAATTAACATCAGCCTGGTTCCTCCACTAAAAGCCAATGGGATTCTTTCATAGTGTTTTGGATTATTCCAGAAAATAAACAGTGAGCAGCTAAAGTTTCTGATCCTTCAGGTTTAGTTGATCAGATCATCTTCACAGATGAACACCACTGTTCTGATGTTTGAAGTAAGAAGCTAATGTTAGGCTATAAACCAACTACACCACGGTCACATGACGTCAACGTCTCCACCACTAAGCTTCCAACTGGTCATTTCATTTAGCTCTGAGCTCTTCTACAAAAGCCTTTCTTCTTAGAAAGTTAGTGAGAGGTTTGAAAGAGCGTGAGTAGAAACACAACGAGGCTGTAAAGGTGGACTGGTGAGTAGATGGGTTTTCATGTTAACGTCCCCGACAACCTCTGTAGTCTCATTTAGACACTCGTTAGCAACCGCCTTTTTTAAGACACGTAAAAGCTTCAAACATCAGGAGTGGGGGATTTACTGACCCATTTTATGTCGGAGAATAAAACCTGAAAATGTCTTGAGCTTGTGTTAAAACCACAGACCTTATTTCAGACATTTAACCAGAAACACACTGACTCTGGACGAGGAACAGGAAGTGCTAACATGCTAACATGCTAACTTACTTCCTGGTTTTAGGAAGTTACAAGTTACTTTTCCTAGTCACTACTTAGTTTTCTATGCAGCAACTGATTACAGTAAGTCACTTTTTAAAGAAGTAACTACTAATGGCCGAACACTGCTAGCAAAACTACTAGCTGCTTTAAACTTGAGAAAATAAATAATTTCTACTTTAAGAAGCAGCTGAAAATCATGTTTTCTCTACACCACTGCTTCCTTTAATCTGTCTCTACATTTCTTTATCACCACCTACATCTACAGTATCACTTCCTCATCCTCTCTACCTCTTTATCCACCTGTTTGTATTGTTCTCCACTTTATCTTTCTACCTCTTCTGTCCTTTGCCTTGCTGCCTCTCTACTTTGTGTCCTTCAAACTCTACATCTCTATTACTTTTCCACCTCTACTTTCTCCTCCATCACTCTCTCACAGTTTCCTCCAGGTGAGATCAAAGTACCTGGTTGGTTTGCCCTCGAACCGGTACACCTTCTCACTCCAGTCATCAAGGTCGGGGGATTGAACTTGTCCGAGAACCGTTGTCGGGAGGATACCTGTCAGGAGGCAGGAAGTATTAAAAAAAAGACAAAAGGGAGAGGAATTACTTTTTGAGTGCAAATGATCCCCTGCGGTACAACCCAAATATTAAGAGGGAGAAGAAGGGAAGAACATGGAGGCTTCTTTAAAGGAGATAAGGTGTCGGGCGGCGCCTCATTGGCACGTTCGGTCATGGTCTGACAGCACAGCAGGAAGATAGGCTCACATTAGAACCGCTCGCTGAGTGTTTTCCCCCCTCTTCAAAAAAAAAAAAAAAAAAGAAAAGGCTGAACACGGTGCTGTAATCTCTTTAGCTGTGAAATCAGCTGCCTTTTAAAAAACGGCTCCCTGTTTATGTGCCCGTCAAACCTGGGAGTTAATTGTTTGCTTCATGGCATGTTGTTGAGGTACGTGATGGATTCATATTAGCGGGTTAATGTACTTTCATGTGGAAAAGGCCCCGGAGAGGAAATCCAACTAAAAATACATTATAGCAAACCTTAGTTTTACCAGCAAATTACAGCAGGATGACAGATGGTATGAAATGCTAAATAAGTGATGTGGGCTGAAGCGGGGAGAGCTGCGAGCAGTCGACTGTGACGAGTACAGTCTTAACAACGCGAGCGCAGAGCACTCAGGAGGTGGTGAGGAGGGACAACGGAGGGACCTGAAGGTTAGAGGAGACGTCTGTGATCAGAAACACACCAGTTTGAAACCCTCAGACCAGCTGGTGAACTCTGAACTGAGATGATGAATGACAAATGTTCCCTGTGACAACCATCAGGGTCTATCTGATCCTAACCGTGGTGGGTTGTAATTAGAGGCTCTCAGGAGTGAAATGGACAAAAAACAGAAAATGCACTCACTTAAATTAAGGTTCACAAGTTAAAAAACACACACAAAATAAAGGTAAAGAAGCAGATAGATAAAGAGCTTTATGAGTGTGAAACTACCTCACTTTTATTTTGCGGCGCTTCACTTTGATCTCAGCCTGGGGCCTGTTTCACATAAGTGATTTGCGGGTACAAATCTATGGGACTAAAGGGACGCCGATATGACGTTTGCTTTGATTAGTCAAACACATTAAAATGAGCAAGAGGATCTCAAGCTGTAAATAAGCCTCTGGTTGTTGATGAAAACCAAAACCAACCAAAAATATCAAAAGTTAAAGAATAGAAGTGAAAATAAAAAACTTTGGATGCCAAAATCAGCACATCATTGTATATCTCTACCAGATTCCACTGACAAAAACAATGGAGTCTGGTAGTGATATATGTTTCTGGTTGAACAAAAGGGATCTTACTCTTTAATAAAAAGCTCTGTCTCTGCAGGAATCCTATCCATAAAGTTGTCAGACACTTATAATAACAATCTGAGCCTGTCCCTATCAATCACTCACACCCAAAAACATGGGAAAATAAGGCTCGAAAAGCACAGTCGGTGTTTTGTCCAGAGGAGGACCATTAGATGCAGCTGAAAACTCTAGTTGAAGGGTTGAAAATATTACGTAACTTCAAAAAAAAACATTTTTGGACCAATTTCATGCTCTTGAAATCGTAAAAACCAAAATATGCAACACTCAAGTTTATGTAACCAACAGTTTGATTACTTTAAGAGCTGCAGTCATGAAGACTTTGACACTTTAAGATCGCGTCAAGGGTCAAATAAAGTTGAGAAATCCATACTTAGAACAATACATGACAATAAACATACCCTCATAACTGTAGACGATGAAGTTGGTGTGTCCTGGTGAGTGGGGGTGGTCGTTCCTGTCGCCGATGACAACTGTCAGTGTGCTGGTGGAGCTCATTGGCGGAGAGCCGCTGTCAATCATAAGAATCGGGAGGCGGTACTCTTTTTGCCGCTCACGATCAAAGGTCCGGAGGGCTGTGATGGCAGCGCTGCCGTTCTTAAAGTCCGTCAGGTTGAAGTTGGTGGCGTCCGATGTGAGCATGAGGAGTCGTATGGAGAACGGCCCGCCGTTAGTGGAGGTGTCGCGGTCCGTGGCGTGGAGGAGGAGGGAGGTTTCGTTCATCCGTACGGCCTGGGGTGCCGCCGTGTTCTCCCAAACAACAGGCTTATACAGGACCTCGAACTCCGGCCCGTTGTCGTTAACGTCAAGTACAGTCACCATCACGATGGCGGTTCCAGTCAAGGGTGGACTCCCAGCATCTGTGGCGAGGACCATGATCCTGTGCTGCGAGATTTTCTCCCTGTCCAGAGAATCAGCCACTACCACCCAACCAGACTGGTCCACCAGGAACTGGCTGTAAGGGTCCGACTCTTTGGAAATGCTGTAAGAAAAACGTCCATTTTGGCCGGAGTCTAAATCAGAAGCTGTAACCTGAGCAACAATAGTCCCCACAGGTACGTCTTCGGACATGGCCGGCGACTCGTAGAACTGTGGGAAGAAGACGGGGGCGTGGTCGTTGGAGTCTTCCACCTGAACGAGACAAAAGGCGAGACTGAAGAAATCGGCGTCCTCAGCCTTCAGGGTCAGATTGAAAGTCCTTTCGTGGGGCTTTTCAAAGTCGACCTTCTTCTTGAGCTTTATCACGCCACGTCTGTTAACTTTGTCGGTCTCCACAAAGAACTTCCTGTCCTCGTCACCTCCAACGATGCTGAAGGTCACGACGGCGTTCTCACCCTCGTCTCCGTCTGTGGCAGAAACAACGAGAACCTCGCTGTTGACCTCCAGGTCCTCTGTCACCTGATGGACACAAGAGGACTGTTATTATTACTACTCATGATATCAACAGGTGAGGTTTGTTTTAGACAGGTTGACTTACCTGAGTGGTGTAGACTCTCTGAGTGAAGACAGGTGGGTGATCGTTGACATCTGAAACCATGATGGTGGCCGTCCCCGTCCCGGCCAATCCCCCTCCATCCCTGGCCTCCACCACCACTAGATACCGGTCCTCCACCTCCCGGTCCAGGGAACGCAGAACTGTGTAGATGGTCCCTGTGGTGGCGTTGATGGAGAACAGGTTGAGGTTGATCTCATTGCGAACGTTCTTGATGATGCTGTAGGTCAGCATGGCGTTCTTGCCCTCGTTGGGGTCGTCCAAGTCCATGGCTCGCATCTCCATGACGGAGGTGTCGGCAGGTGAATTTTCAGGCACTTGGCCGACAAAACATCCATCTACTTCCAGCGCCGGACACGGGAAAAAGGGTGCGTTGTCGTTGACATCTTGGACCTCTAAAAGGACGTCAGCGAATCCCGTGAGGCCGGCCCCTCCCTCGTCTGTGGCGAGGACAAGGAATCTCCAGGCCGGACGCTCCTCGCGGTCCAGACGACGCTGAGCGTAGATTCGTCCAGTGCGTTCATCAATGGTGAATTCGCCTCCAGCGCCCTGGCCATGGAGAGAATAGCGAACGGCGGTTTGGTCGGCTTCTTGGTCTGGATCTGTGGCTGACACCTGAAAAAGTGGCACAAAAAAACTTTTACCAAACAAATTCTGAGAGCCTCAGGTCATCTGATAAAGGTCTGCGAACTATAATAATAGTTAAAAACTTCTAGTTCTAGTACTTACGGTCACAGAAAAGTGACTTGTGTAAGTGCTTACATAGCATAACAGACTGAGTAATGTAAAATTTAGTGGTACTTCAACACCTTTTGACTCTATACAATGCAATATGTCAAACACAAAACACCCACACCACATTCTCTTGGTGAATAAAAGGGTTTTATTATATGAAGACTGCACTGAAACACTGGTCAAAGCCGCCACGTCGACTTTTCACTCCAATTCATTCAATAACGTTCGACTTCTTTAAAGGAACTATTGCTTTTTGTTCTTTTTTGTGGCCGAGGTGTTTCTTATCAAAACAGTTGAATTGCTTTTTCATTATGTACAAATGTCAGGCCCAGCAAATAGGACATGAGGCATGGGGCTGATTGCAGCAGCTGCCCCCGCAGACGGGGACTCAGCAACACAGGAATAAACATTTTCTCGTTGCTTTGTCCTGTTTGCTTAATTAACCTGCCTTCCTGCTATCTCTCTGAACGAGGGGACGAGCTCTCACATCTGTCACCGCGACACACAATGCAATTAAAAGTTAATAGACGCCAGCAAAAGCAAGAAAAAGTACACTTTTACCCTTTCTTCTCCTCTTTTCTCACCAGAGGGTTTGTTTACAGAAGCCCTTTGAAGTTTCCTCCCCCCCTCCCCTCCTCCTGCTGCATGCTTCCTCCCCCCTCCTGTTGTTTTTTTGCATTTCCTGACAACGTGATGCAGGTAGACAATATTGAAGATGAGCAGTCGCGGTGCCACAGAGGAGGAGGCTGCTGCACAGGTGAAGTCAAAAAATATTCATTTCAAATTGGATTTTCCCCTCCGTTCGCTATCTGCTGAATTGTATTAATGCACGGGGCTGAGAGCGGCGTGCGTTCAGGGAGGGGCTGGGGGCCGCCGCCGCCGCCGCTCAAGAAAAACCATTGAGAGCGTTAGAGAGGAACCGAGCGCACATCAAATCAATTCCAGCAGGCGAAGGAGGGGAAGCAGGCCCGGGTTGAGGACTCGGTGACACATGCCTCTCTGACGGGGGATTACTTCCCTGCCCTCTCCCGACGCGCCTCCACCTTTTTAATCTGATTTATCTTGGCGGCGCATGCATATTACCGTGAATTACCGGAGATAGGTGTGACGAAAGGCGGATGAAGGAGGTCGAGTCTGACTTTTCTTTTTCCGAGGCAACTTTTCCTTTCCTGTCAGGAGGATTCGGGTACGTCAAACCTCGGCGCCTCTATCAGCTGATATTGTGTTAAACAATGACACACATGTGCGATGTGTTAGTGCGTGGACACTGGATCTGAGCTGAGGTGTCGCTCCAGGCTAATTCTCCTCTGTGTCTGCATTAAACCCGATACAGCTTCACATGTTGTTCATATAAGCTCCTTTACGGTGACGGTGCGTTCAGGAGGTGCAACTTTCTCATGTTTATGTTTTAAACAGTTTCATCTGGAGTGGACGGACATCTGATCGGTGCTTATGGTTAAAGAATTCAGATTAACAGCCTAAAACATCCAAACATCCACTGTGCCGCCAACTCATCCGTTCACCCACAGAGGGGCCCTCTGTTTGGGTTACCTGGCTCACTCCAGGCCTAAACCTGGTGCTTCTGAGGCCACCTTTTTGAGGTGTCAGTCTCCATTAACCTCCTCCAAGAAATGTCAGTAAATCTTAAAACCAAATAAAAATGTCCCGTAATGTAGGCCTGGATGCTAAAACGATCTCAATATGGATTCGTGATAAAATTTATGTTGATTAAAACGATAAGACCGAGGCATTTGTTCTAACAACCTGTTGTGTCCTATATCCTATAACGTCAAAGTAAGTAAGTAAGAAAGATGAGTAACAAGAGGCACGAAAGTGAAGAACTCCCGTTATCCACCAAACAGGAAACTGTTGATAACAAAGGTCACAACACATCGATTATGTGGAAGTGGTTTGGTTTCCTTAGATTAAGACGGTCTGAAAAACATGTCACCAACAAAGATCAGAAACACATCAAATCTTCTCAATCAACCTGAAAAGGTTTCAGACTGTTTGTCTGTGCACATCGAGTCCTAGCAGGATTAACAGCTAACAGGGCTGAACCAAAACTAACATTTAAGCGACTGAAAAGAAACGTGGATAAAACAAACCCAGTTTTCTACTTCTCAGAGAACAGGATGCCCCTGAACATAGCAGAGAAACATGGGCTCAGGAAAATGATTTAAGTGTTGGACTCTAGCTGTGAACTCCCAGACAGGAAATACCTTACAGTCTAATCTGCACCTCTACACAGAAGGTCCTATCAGATGAATCTCTGATCATAGTCGTCACAGGTCTTTGTTTTATTTACATGTTTTGTTCAGTTACCACTCGAGTCCGTTATAAATATTGATATCAATCAATATGAGGAAATATCCTGATCATATTCTGACAGTATACCGACCTCCAGGATGAAGACCGGCAGCTGGGTGAGCTCCTCGGTCACGGCAGCGTGGTACTCGGTCTGGCTGAAGACGGGCGCCTCGTCGTTGCGGTTCACCACCTGCACCACCACCAGCGTCTCATTCTCCCACTTCCCGTCGGAGGCGACCAGCCGGAGCTCGTAGCGCCGCTCCGTCTCGTAGTCCAGAGGCTGAGCCACGAAGATGGTGCCCACCTCGGGCTCCACGTCGAAGGCGCCCATGGTGTTTCCCGACGTGATCTGATAGCGCAGCTTGGCGTTGGCACCTGGAAGGAGGAAGGTGGGGTTAGATTATCTGACAGGTAGACGAGCAGCGATTACTGTGTAAATGTCCAACTGTCCATCATGTGGTGACAGCGGGGCTCTTATTGTGAAAGGAAGCTTTCTGAATGTTATTGGAGTGGATTTCCACGCAGGAAAACAGGAGTTTGATTGGCAGTGGACACACAAACACACACAGAGCGATGACCCTGTGTGGACAGCAGCAGCAGATATCAAATATTTGGGAGGAAAACAGGCGTCTCTCTCTCACAGTGGGGCTCATTAGACGCCTCCATCTCCTCCACACCTCCTCCTCCTCCCTCCATCTCTCTCTCACTGAGGGAGGTGAGAAAACTATACAAACCACATTTCTCTTTTCTCCTCATCATGTTTGTCTCTTCCCTCGCTCTTCTCATTTCCATCTTCTCTTTCTCTTCCGTCTCCTCGTTACTTTTTTTCTATCACCACCTCCTCACCTCTTCTCTCCTCCTCCTCTCTTACCTTTCTCTTCCCACTCCTTTATTTTCCTCCCCTTTCTTCCTCTCTTCTCACTCCTCCATCTTCTCCTTTTTCCTCCTCAGCACTTTATCTTTTCTTTCTTCCTTTCCTCGTCTCTCTCTTTCATGCTACACCTTGCCTCCTTTTCCTCTTCATCTCACCTCCTCCTTTTCCCTCCATTCTGTATCTTCTTTTTCACCTCCCTCCCCTCAATCTCTATTTTTTCTTCTCCTCCACCCCCCCTCCTAATCCTTTCCTCTGTCCTCCTTTCAGTCCTTTTTCTCTCCTCCCTCCTTTTTCCATTCTTATCTCTCCTCTCCTCTTTCATCCTGAACCTCGCCTCCCTTTCCTCTTCATCTCACCTCCTTCTTTTTCACCTCCCTCCCCTCCATCTCTCTTTTTTCCTCTCCTCCACACCCCCTCCTAATCCTTTCCTCCTCCTTTGCCTCCTCTCTCGTCAGGTTCTCTCCTCCTCTTATCCTCCCTCCTTTCCCCTCGTCGTCTTCTTTCCTTCTCGCCTCAGTCTTCCTTTTCTCTTCCTCCATTTCTCTTCTTCTTCATTACTTCGCTCTCCTCCACCTCTTTTCTCCTCACCTTTTATCTCCCCTTTTTCTCCTCTCCTCTCTCCTCGTCTATGTCACCTCCCTTTTCTCATTCCTCCTTTTTCTCCTCTCTCCTTTCTCCTCGTCCTCCACACCCTCTCCTAACCCTCTCCTCTTGCTCATCTCTCATACCTCCTGTCCTCCCTCATCTCCTCCCTCCCTCCCTCCTCCTCTTTCCTGCTGAAATACCAACACACACATGCACATGGCAAACACACACATGTACACAAACACACACAGAGGCCTGTTCAGAGCCCAGAGGCAGGTCTGTCTGGGTCCGGCCTCCTGCTCTCTCCTGTTTACCGGCACCAAGGAGACTTTAGGAGACAAACACCATCTGTGGAGACATGGAGGACCTTCATTACCACACTGGAGAGAGTGTGTGTGTTTGTGTGTGTTTGTGCAGAGAAGCTTAAGTGCACCGGTCCGTCACAGCCTCTGAGCACGACCCATCATGACACTCGCCAAGCAGCCGAATGTGTGTGTTTGTGTGTGTGCATGAGTGGAGTAGCTCCAGCGGTTTTTTGCCTCCGGCTGCCTCCCTAATGATCAGTCTGGCCATATGGTGTTGCCCACTTAACACACACACACACACTCACACAGACACACACTCACACTGGGGGATAGGGCTGATTTAATTCGCAGCCTCGCAGGAGGCCCCAAAAATTGAGATTAAGGTCAGATCTCTGCTCCTCGAGAGGTGGACCGGAGGGGAAAGTCGTCCCTGAGCACCGACTGACTGACTGACTGCTGGTCGACACTCTGAAGGACTAAACTCTCCATCGGCTGCAGAAAAAGTTTCATTTCGATTTGGAGAAATATCACATGTTAGGGCCTCAGATGGCTGTGAGAGATACTGCAGCTTTTTGAAATTCAAGCTGCTGCACTGCCCGAAAAACCCCGTGTGGAGATGTGGTCAAAGCAGGGAGAGATGGAGGATTAAAAACCTGAATCCGGGAGGAAATTCTGGGATAATTTTCTCACAGAAATGAGCGATTTATACCCCAAAGGACAAATAATGAACTCAAAATGTCCAGAGGTGATTGGACAGGAGGGTCCAGGGTCGGACCTCTGTGATTGGAGGCCAATCTTAAACTGGACGAAGGTGTTTTTGTCATCAGACGTCTCAATGTTCAGTAATCAGAGACTCCCCACCCAAGAGTGCCACAGGAAAATGTTGATTTTTAACGTGAAACTGTTTTATTCAGTGTTTTTACTGATTTTAATCACTTGGTCTGTTTGTTTAGGAGAGGAGGAGGAGGAGAGTTCAGCTCCTGTAAAAACCTCCTGAAACATCAACACTGAAGGAATCTGAACCCACAGATGAAACAACTTTGTTAGCATTAGCTGGGCGAGAAGCTAGCTAAGGCCAGCTTTATTCACCTTACCTGGGTGAAGATAGCCACTTAAGGGCAGCTACATTAGCCTTAGCTGGGTGATGATTGCTAGCTAAGGCCAGTTTTATTAGCCTTAGCTGGGCAAAGACATTTAACTAAGGCCAGCTTTATTCATCTTAGCTAGGCTAGAAGATAGCAGGGTAAGGGCAGCTACATTAGCCTTAGCTGGGCAGCACAAAACAGGACTGACATCTGAAACAACTACAGTTTATATCGAGGTACTTGCTTTTACCAGCCGGTGCTAACTGGTACTAATGTTAGCTAGGTTAGCTCGCTAACGTTAGCAGTTGCTGGCGTCAAAGTTTGTTTGTCTTCCTTCTTTTAAACACTGTAACTTAGCTGCAGCCGTTTCCTCTGAGTTTTTGGACTCAGTTATGTTCAGACAACATGGATTCAGCACTGCAGCATCTGGACTCAGAGAAGTTGGACCAGGAAACAGTGTTTTCATTGGTCGTGACATCAGGACTGAACAGGCCAGTTCATCACCTCACACTTGTTGTTTTTGTAGTTTAAAAACTACCAGTCTGAACAAATCAACGACGTTTTACTACTGACTGAACTGATAACAGAACTATAACACAGTCACAGTAAATCACCATCATCAGCCTCTGTCTGAGTAACACACTGCTGTTCAGTGTAACATGTGATCACACACACTCACTACAGCCTCATTATCACTCCACCTCACTGCAGCAGTAGGTGTGTGTGTGTGTGTGTGTGTGTGTTTACTAAACCCTGGGGGTGACACTAAACTCAAACACCAAACTCAGCGGAATTAAAAAAAAAAAAAAAAAAAACAAGCCTCTTGATCTCATTACCAGACGCACTTAGTTCGGCAAATTTTCCACTTGGAGGACCAGGCAGCATCCAGACAACACGACGGGTGACGAAAGCCGCTGTGCCTAATCAGCTTTAAGATGGGGAAGAGGGGGGAGGAGGGGGAGGTAATCTAAACCCAACTCCCCCCTACTCCACCTACCCTTCACCCCACCTTTCTTTACTACACCAAACAACAGATTAAGATGAATTTTACAGTGAAGGAGCCTCGGTGTGTTTCTGCTGTCTGTGTTTGTTTGACCTCCAGTTTATATGAGGACAGAAGGTCGACACCTGTCAGCGTCAACAACAAACCGTGGTCATAACACACACACACACACACACACACACACACACACACACCTGCAGCCAAGGTGACAGTGCATTCGCTGCAGTCAAGAGAATAAAACCTTCAGGTGTGTTTACAGCTCGTCAAATCTCAGATTGGAGCTTTAATTCTTAGAGGAGTTTCGAGTCTTTCACCTTCAGTCTCCACAGGATGTAAACACAACACCATCAGCAAGTCTATAGATAGAGAGGAGATGCCTCTGGACAAGAAACGCACACTTAGCTAATAATACACACATAACCTGACACATTTCTCTCTTATGTTATCAGTTTTACCTCCTGCACAGCCTCAGAAAATAACCAACACAACACAAAGATGCTGTATAGACCAGTCACCAGCACAACTGCATTTTTTTAACCAAAAACAAAACGTTTGGTGACAAATAAGACGAAGTAAAGGTTCCTCTTTGGATGAGAACAGAATTTCAAAAATAGAGAAGATCCAACAAACTCTTCTGGTAAAAAAGTTACTAAGACTTTATTCTTTATTAAGGTAGAAAGAGATTAATTAAAGAACTCTCATTAAGCAGCGTACACACTAAAAGATCAAAGTTAGCAAAGACCTGATTATCTGATGGTGATCTTGTCAGATTGTCCTGTAGTGTGAGGTGTGTTCAGAGTGATTTTACCCTCCCCAAACAAGAGACGTCGTCGTCTGCCATGTTTGTTTCCTCTGACGTGGTTAGATGTGGAGTTGTGAGAGTCCAGACTCTGGTTGTTGGCGGTGAATCTGTTAGTGTGTGGTGTGTTGGACATCACACACTATAAGAACACAACTGTGACAATCTGACATGATCTGTCCTCAGGTGTGTGTCTCTCATGTTTTATAAATCTCTTGAGATTTCATAAATCTTTTAGTGTGAGCTGGGCTTTAGCTGCACTGATTCTGCAGAAAGTTTGAAATTAATAACTTTTGTGTTTTTTCTGTTTCAGCATCAACATCTATAAAACTAAAAAATCAGTGAAATCAGGCTTTAAGAAAAAACATGATGGAGAGCTGTAACATACCCACAGTTACTGTGAAAACACTGCGCATGTGAATCAAATCAAAATGGCGACGTCCATGCAAGAAGAGGAGCTGATTTGTCTGTTGTATTCAGTGCAAAAAATAGAATAAGAAAAGACGATAAAGATTCAAAAACTGCCACCCAGATCTCCTACACTCAGTGCTGACTCAGCAGGGACCAGGTCTAATCTCAGGAACACCCCCACCTACCTGCCTGTTAGGAAGGACTGAGGCAGGGGTGGGGTTGAGTTCTCCATCTCCCTCTCTGGACCCCCCAGTGGTTTGGGGTTGAGGGGGGTTTGTTAATTATCGCAGGGAGTCCCTGACGAGACACAAACTGGGGATAAAGCGTCAGCGTTTGGGAGCGAATCGGCAGCAGTTTGCTATCCTGGCATTTCTTAATCCTGTGTTCAGCGACTTCCCCGAACCTCGCAGGGATCAGTCTGAGGGGAATAAATACTAAATCTAGAACAACAACCACACATTAGAAAAAACTAAACAGATAAAAGCAGCGACTGATAACCAGCAACAGAGAGAGAAATGTAAAGCAAAGCAGATTTTTTTTCAGGCTTCAGGAGTCTGTGGTCATCGCTCTGCAGCCAAAGAGACTTTTTATGTTTAGAACCACAAAAATATCAAACAGCATCTCTGAAATTTATTGTGTTAAGATACGGACACGACACAGATCGCTGCAGCTGGAGCTGGAAAAATTAGAAATGCACAACAAAAAAATCAACTCAAATCTCTTCTGTTTTAATCAAATCACTGAAAAATGACAGTTTGTATCTGGTTTCCTTTAACACAACAAAAGCAGCTGATTCAACCTGTTTTTATCTGGTGTTGCTACGGGGTTAGCGCCACAGCTAACCTCACAAAAAAGAAGCTTATTCAAGTGTGCTATTAGCGTACTTCTTTTAAAAACTAAAAATAGCTAAGTGTTCTTTGAGTTTACTCTTTATGTTCTTATCAGAGATAAACTAAGCAAAATTAAACTTGAGTATACTTGGCTTATACTTACATGTGTAACATTGTTGATGCTAAACCAAATAACGTAAACTAACAGTATACTTAAAATTTCACTTGTAGTATAATTTACAGTATAGTCGTAGCGCAAAATAAGTTTCTTGCAGTGAACTTCAAAGTTCACTTGAATAAAACTAATAAGTGGGTTAGAAGTTAAGCTAACAAGCACACTTGTAGTATACTTCAAAGTGTACTTTCATAAAGATTATAAGCATACTAGAAGTATATATCAAGCTAGCAGACAGTATACTTACAAGTTCACTGTAGTATAGATTACAGTATAGTTGGAGTACAAAATAAAACAGATGTAAACTAGTTTTGTACTCTAATTACACTAGTCTTACACCTACTGTACACTTAAAAGTGAAATTTTATAAACTAAAAAGTACTGAGATAGTACACTTGAATTAGATTTAAGTTAGCATACTTACTACATAAAGTATACTTGGAAAATATACTTGAACTTAAGTTTTAGCAATAAAATAAACTTTGTATAAGAAGTATACTCAGGTATAAAGAAGTACATCTCTTTTTCATAAGGGCAGCCATCTTGGAATAATCTGTGAATATTCTCAGGTCATAATAAATGTGTTTTTCCTGATGACAGTGCACTGATAAGTTCATATTTATAAATTCTTTAACTGCTGAGTCACACAATCACATCTTAACTTCTCTCTCCACGTCTCACTGTTCTCAGGGTTTCTGGCTGAAACTGATCAGATTTTTATTTTAGCTTGTTAGTGAAGCCAAGCTATTTTTACTACGGTACAGTAAATGTGCTCGATTCGGAAAAACCCGATCAAACTACGAGAGAAAGTTTGGGAGGAAACCATGGGAGACGAGCGACGGGATCTCCAGAAGGAATCAGAACAAATCCAAAACAGGGATACGAAGCAGAGAGTGTCAGACCGTATGAACGTGGGAGGCAGGAAAAATAAAGGTTAAAGATTAAAAAAAGAAAATAAATAATCAGATGTCACTCTCTCTTCTGAGTCAAGAAAACCCCCGAGGCTTCAACTCGACGCCAACAGCCGTCATTAAGAGAGAGAGAGAAAGAGAGAGAGAGAGGCTGGTTCTGTTGTTTCTGAATTCTTCTTCTTCTTTTTTTTGTTGCCTCCTGCTGCTTATTGGTTTAGAGCGGAGGAGGAAGAGGAGCGAGGGACAAACACAAACAAAGAGACAAACATCAAAACTGTCAACCTCAAGGGAGCAACAGCACTCACTAACGAGCTGTGACAGGGAGAGGAGGAGGAGAGGAGGAGAGAAGAGGAGAGAGGAGAGGAGGAGAGGAGGAGAGGAGGAGAGGAGAGGAGAGGAGAGGAGAAGGAGAGGAGAGGAGGAGAGGAGAGAGGAGGGGAGAGGATAGAAGGAAAGAAAAAGGGAGAGGAGGAGAGGAAAGAAGAGGAAGGAGAGAGGGGAAGAGGAAAAAGATAAAGAGGAGGAGAGGGATGAGAGGAAACAAGGAGAGGGGAAGGGAGGAGAAGGAAGGAAAGGAGGAGATTACAGGAGGAAAGTACAGGAGAGGAAGGAGAGAAAAAGGGAACAAGGAGAGGAGGGGAGGAGGAGAGGAGAATAGACGGGGGGAGGAGAGACGAAGAAAGTAAAGGAAGAAAGGAAACAAAAAGAAAGAGGAGAGGAGAGGAGGAGATGTTTTTGTGAAAACCTCCTTGGAGTTCAACCTGAAATCAGCCTGAACCCGAAAAGAAAAACCTGCCAGACGCTGACTCACCTTCATCCTCGTCGTTGGCGGTGACGGTGATGAGGACGAAGCCGACCTCCTTGTCCTCCTCCACGCTCACCTCGTATACCGGCTGGGCGAAGGCCGGGGCGTTGTCGTTGACGTCGGTGACGAAGATCCTGACGTACGCCGTGTCTGATGGAACGACAGAGTTTACAGAGCTGCACAATCGTCTCGAGTCTTTAACAGTTTTACGTTGTGTTTGTGTGTCTGTTACCGGTGTTGGGTTGTCCCTGCTGACCCGGTCGGGCCGACTCGGACCCGTCCTGTGACTGCACCTCGATCAGGTACGAGGCTTTCTGCTCGCGGTCGAAGGACGCCCGGGTGACGATGACGCCACTGCGCGAGTTGATGCTGAAGAACTGGGAGTCTCCGCTCTCGTCCTTCAGGATCACATAGTGGATCTAAAGACAGCCAATCAGAGTCAGCTTAGTCCACTCGCCCAGCAACCGCTGAGTCATCACCAACTGCTGAGTCACTGGTTGCTATGGTGACTGGGGCCTCCAAAGGAGCTGTTGTCTACCATCAAAAATGCCCACATAGCTAGAAAAGTAAAAGTCCTATCAACAAAATTTCTTCACTGTGAGCTCCATAGAGCTTCAGTGAAGACTCTGATGTTTTATACATTCCTGAACATTCCGCGCAATACACACCCATTATAAACTCTGAGACGGTAAAAAACCCCATCAAACTTAAACTGCGATTTCGTAAAAAACGGCAATATCAAAATGCAGATTTAACCTAAAAAAGTCTCAAGTCTTGTGACCTGTTTCAACCTTGTTTCTATGTGAATATATGATGAAATCATTTGGTCTCAAAGAGGGGTGGGTTTCATCCCCTTGACTTCCAATCCACTTTCAATGGGAAATTTACATCGTCATGGTTACTAAAAATGTTACTAAAAGTCATAGTGACTTTGATGTATGTTTTGCCAGCATTTTCTAAAAGCTGCAGGACTAATTGCATGCCAAAATTTATATGGAAGAGGAATAATAACAAAAAGAAATGCATTGGATTATAACGAGCGCAGGTGGAGGTGTTTCTCACCATCCCATGAAGACCAGAGTCCAGATCGGTGGCAGACACCTGAGCCACCGACGTGCCGATCTCTGCTCCTTCGGGAACCGTGGCCTCGTAGGTGGACGACAGGAAGAAAGGGACGTTGTCGTTCACGTCTGAAAGAAAACAAAGAAAGGGAAGAGAAGAGAAGAGAAAGGCATCATCTTATTTTTTTCTAAATTGATCTGTTTTGTTGTTTTGTTGTTGTAGGATCTGGCAGGAGAACACATACAGTCTGTCACGTCCATGAAAGCTGATTAAATTGGATTAAAACTGACAGACAGAGAAAAGGCGAGGAAGAGGGGAAGAAATAAACAGACAAACAATAGAGGAGGGAAAGAAAGAAAAGCAAGAAAGACGGCAAAGAAAGACAGAAACAGTTTGTGTTTGGAGGAGATTAAAAAGTAAAGATCAACTGCAGAAAGAAAGAACGAGACAAAAAGAGAAAGAGTGTGAGAGTCCATCAGAACGTCAAGTTGGACTGTGTCTCCCCTCGCTAATGAAAACTGAGTTATTAGTGAGGAATTATCCTCCAAACACCCTGAAGAGTCCACAAAGCAGCTTGTCAGCTCACTTTCAAGCTCCGCTAAGCCAATTACAGCGTCCGATGTGGGTTTGTTCAAAGCCAATCAAAGTCAGGAAGTGTTTTCTCCTCTTTCCGTCTCTTCACCCGCCTACAGACGCTGATTGGGAAATGAGTCACTGTTAAAATGAGGCGGTGTGGAGCTCACACCACCAGCTGCTGTTGTCTTGTTTTTTTTACGACCACAGACGAGCAGGGATATGAACCACACTTCATTATTCTCTTTTTTTTCCCCCTCGTCTCTCTCCAGCAGCGCCGCTCATTATGGCTGTTGTTCCCTGATCACTTCTTTCCCTCCGCCGGTCAGAGCTGAACGGTGACTTTTATCACAAGTGTAAATGTGTTTTCCTAATTCCAAATAAAGAAAGTTAGAGGCCTGGCTTCAAATGAGAAGTGCTATTAAAACACTAATAGGCTGCTGCTGTTTGTGTAGTAGTTGTGTGTTTATTAACTCATTTATACAGCTAGTGTTTGGGACTGATTGACCAACTAATGGACGTGACCAGAAGGTGGCAGTAATGCAAGAAAAAGCTGTTTGTCAACATCCAAAAAACATCAGAAGAAGAACTTTATGACACCTGACTTTAGAAGGTTCGTATGTGCCATAGCTGTACCGTGAAACACAATCTGGCCCATACATGTGCCATAATTAGCTCATACGCAGAACTGAACCACTTTTATGACAATGCCCAATCCGTTCCACGCATGATCAAGATTTCATGTCAATTTAATTCTCGCATGAGCCTTTTAAAAGTCTTTATCATTGGAGTTGGTAACATTTGAAACAAGACAGGAGATAGTGATACGACTGTGCTGTTTTGTGTGTAAATGAGGGTTGCAAAATTCTGGGAATTTTTGAAGTTGGAAACTTTCCATGGGAATTAACGGGAATTAACTGGAAATTAGCTAAATTTCAGGTTAGCCTATAAGAGGGAACTTAAATGTAGTTGAAAAAACCCATCTTGCAGCATAATCTTGATTAAAACAATCAGATTTTGTGTAAATTCAGTTGAATTTCTACCGTCCATTACACAGACAACATCCAGTCAACTATAGTTTGATCATATTATTGAAATAAATATATTTGATCTGTGGTATTAAGTAATCACAAAAACACATCAAAATATGTTTATACAGTAGTTAGCAGGCTGCTAAATCAGATAGGAAAAATATAAGTTACCTAACATCATGTTTATGTTTATTTTATTCAAACATTCAGGTTTTTTTGTTGTTCAATTAGAAAATCAATGAAACTTTTGCTCACTAATAAATTATAGTCAGAAATGTCCATTTTCTAAATTTGTATTAGTTTCCAGGCGTGTTTGCTTATGACAAAACAAAAAGTCTCGTCTCACCTGTGACGTTGATGTAAACAGGTGGTGAAGGAGGCGAGCGGCACGGCGGCCACGTTCTGTACCCGCACCCTGAGCGTGAAGAAGCGCGTCGTCTCGTAGTCCAGGTTCTCAGCCACCAGGATGGACGCCGAGCCGTCCGCCCGGTTTGGCTTGATGTAGAACCGCACTGGCATGTTGGTCTCCGGAACCTGACCTTCCTCCAGGTTGTAGGTCACTCGGGGGTCGCCGAGCGGAGACGTCGCCTTGATGGTCTAATGGGAGGAAGAGAGAGAGAGGAGGGACTGAGCTTTACGTTAAAGCTTCAAGGTGTTTCTCATTCACACCGCGAAGCAGGTCAAGACAGGAAATGACACAGGGAAACATATTAATGTCGCACATACCTGGAGACAGCAGCCAACAAGATTTCACAGACACAGTGAGTTTTCTACACCTGATCCAGTGTGGTCATGGAGAGCTTGAGAAACAGAATCTGAATTTCTCTCTTTCTGTCAATGGGAAATAAACATTCTCCTTTCACAATAAAAGTCCTGCAATAATGTGTGATTATGTCACAATTCTAGTAGCACTGTTCCTGAGTTATGGTGTTAAATGATCCTAAAACCAGGAAGTCAGTTAGCATGTTAGCATGTTAGCACTTCCTGTTCGTCCAGAGTCAGTGTTTCTGGTTAAATGTCTGAAATAAGGTCTGTGGTTTTAACACAAGCTCAAGACATTTTCAGGTTTTATTCTCCGACATAAAATGGGTCAGTAAATCCCCCACTCCTGATGTTTGAAGCTTTTACGTGTCTTAAAAAAGGCGGTTGCTGATGAACTAAACCTGGAAGGATCAGAAACTTTAGCTGCTCACAGTTTATTTTCTGGAATAATCCAAAGCACAATGAAAAAATCCCATTGGCTTTTTGTGGAGGAACCAGGCTGATGCTAACTTCAGGGCTGGACTAAAGAAACACATCATCACTGCACCGGCCAGAAAATGGTTTCTGCGTGACCTTTGACCTTTTCATCACGTCACCATTTTATCCTATTAACTATATATTTTTGTTATCTTTGACATGACATGATTTTTTAAGTTGTATTTTGTGAGGTCACAGTGATCTTGAGCTTTAATCTTTAACTACCAAATTCGAATCACTTCATCCTTGAGTCCAAGTGAAAGTTTGTGCCAAATTTTACGTAATTCCCTGACTAATTACTGATTTAACTAAAAAAATATGTTTGTTAGTTAGCTTGAACTTGCTCTAACTGCTCTGTTCACATATTTCTGAGACAATAACTCCCACATCTCTCTATAATCCATCTGAGATGTGCTGAAATCGCACAGCTGCTTGACGTCGACGAGCTCGTTTATTATCATAACGACTCCAACGGCTTCCAGATCCATAAACCATCACACTCAGCAGAGGGATGACACTAAAATACACAACTTACATCTCAAAGAATTCATCGTTTGAGCTCAGCCCTTCTATGGACAACATGCAGCTGAGTTGACTTTCCACCGCCTAAAAAGGTTTCGGTTTCTGCTCCTGCTGATGTTTTTCATGGTGTGGAATTTGCCAGAAAATATGTGTTTGGAGCAGCAGCAGCTTTTTAGACTTGTGTTATTCTCTCGGCAGCAGATTAAGCTGAACCTCAGAGAGAGGGAGTGTGATAGCTTTTAAGGCTCGTGTCCTTCCTGAACCACACACACACTTTGCCAGGGAGTGATTGTGTTTTCCACGGCTGAGTGACGCCACCTCACTTTACTGTGCCGACAGTAAGAACATGACCTGTACACAAACACAGACACACACAGATGGAGAGCTCCACATATTCCCAAACATGCTCATGTTAGTGATTCATGCAAAAGAAAAGGAAAAAAGCGTTTTTAAATAAAATCTCCAACATTTCTTTTCTCAGTTCATCCTACTTTTTCTTGTGTTTTCAGCTGCAGACTTTAACTTACTGATGCTTTTTGTGCTTCAGACTGGGGTTTAGGGTTGCAAAGGGGTGGAAAATATCTGGTAAATTTCCACAAACTTTCCATGAAGTTAATATAGGGAATTCTGGAAATATTGAATTAGAAATGAGAACTTTCCTGGCAATTTATACAAACTGTATCATATCCAAAATCCATTGTGTTATGTCAGACGCAGTCACGCCCAGAAACTAATACTAATTAAATTTTCTTTTAGTTTTGACTTAACTTTAATACCACAGATCTGCGGCCTCAAAAAGGCAGTGAGTCAAACCAACACATTAACAAACCAATAATTAACAATAATCGATTGATCGTACCCCAGTTCAGATACAGGTGTCTTTCATATTAACGTGCAGTGGAGAAAGAGACATGTGCATGATGGTCAAACGACCACTAGAAGAATAATAAAACCAGTCCTCTTATGGTTAGCCTAGCTTAGCACAAACACTGGAAGCAGAGGGAAACTGTTAGCTTAGCTCCATTAAAACAGGAAAAAATGCACTTTCCAACATCTCCAAATGTTGTCGTGGTTTCCAGCAGAGGTAACATGTTTCCTCACAGAGAAACGCTGAGTGAGAAACACTGTCTGCCGCTTCCAACACCAAAAACCTCTCAGCCATCTCTGTCTCTGTGACCACAGCCGCTCAACCCCCAACCTTCCCCCTCTCTCATGTCTTTACCAGCCTCTTAGCATGACACACCAACATCACAATAAAACAAGAGAATATTCTTAGAGGGAATGTGTTCCCATGGGCTGAATATTTATAATTGAGTGAGAAATTTGGATCTAAACACTGAGGCCCAGCAGCAGCAGCTGTCCAGTTTCAGGTGAGGAGTCGGTTCAGGACACGTTGGTCCTCCTCAGGAAAGCGGAGTGTGGTGGATGTTGCCTTGCGGCGGCGGCGGAGGGGCCGAGGCAGCGGAGCGCGCTGGAACTGGCGCTAATGACAAATCATCTCATTAGACAACAGCTGCAGTGAAGCTGAAGCTAAGCTGATCAGTGTCTGCCATCTTCTCCCACACAGATTAACGCCCGAGGAGGAGATATCGCGGCGGATCGCTCTCAGCTGGTGCGGCCGGTCGACCAGTGTGATTCAGCAGCTGGAATAAAGATCATCCTGTCAGCTCGCTTCACATGCTAACTGTTAGCAGTCAGCTGAGGGGAGGAGGGCGGGAGGGGGCGTTCATTAAGATCTGAAACTGGAGGAGTGTTTTTTTTATTGAAGCTGGTGATTCTCACACTGTATTTCCTTAAATACGGCCACTTTAGGCTTAAGAAATGTAATATATCCATCTTTATTAGCAATGAACGTGATATAGAAGTTTGGCTTCATGCTTCAGGTTAAATTTAACTATTTCCAGATCCTGAATCTTTTTCATTTTGAGTCTAAAGCTGAAAGTGATTATTTTTAGAGTTAATATTGCGTGGTATGGGTTTAATAATGTGTTCACCTCTCGGCTGAGGTTGAAGGCAAAGTGAAGCTGAAGTGAGTGATTTGTTAGCTTTAACATTAATGCTGCAGCTAAATAGTACATCTGTCAGACCTCTGAACATTCAGCGCCTTCATGCTGCTAGCTAAACCTCAACTAAGACTAAACTAACCCCTAAAACTTGACTATTTGATGTACCGGTCAGGAAGTCTCTAATTTGACTCAAAAAAAGTCAGTCAGAGTTCTACCTTCTCTCAGGAACTACAGCGAGTTAAAATGAGATGACAGCATCAGCAGCCCGGCAGCAGAGACACAGCATGGTAGGATTTTATAACTGAGCTGTGAACAAGACGCCAACTTTATGTCCGCTGTGTTTCCGCTGTTTACGGTTTGTAGCAATGGGAAGATTACTGTTGCAGTTACACGACTTTGCAAAGGGCTTTTAATCTGAAACGATGGTCACAGGAAGTGGAGACAGTGGTAATACCTGGTTGAGGTGAGAGGGAGAAAGGTAGATTTAACTCGCTAACATTAAGTTAGATTTGTAATAACCAATTGATCCTCACTCTCCTGGAACAAATCCCAGCCCTCAGTAATAATAAATATAAACTGTCCAGTTGACCTGAGCCATCAAGAACAAGATAATCGTGTTGTGCTGATGATGAGACGATTATAACATGAAACTTGCAGACTCACACGTGAACACAGGAGATGTCTACAGCGTATTGATATGGAGATTTAACACTCACACACACAGAGCAGCTCCCACCTCTGCAGCGTCTGCCTCCCACCACCTCGTTAACAATGTAATTAACAGACCTTATTAACGCTGCTAAATTTAAAACAACAGTTCCTCCTCAGTGCAATTAACACAGTGGAGAGGAGGAAAGGGGGAGGAGGAGGGGGGAGGAGGGAGGAGGAGGGGGGAGGAGGGAGAAGGAGGAGACATTTCTGCCTTTTGAATGATTTGTACAGGTCGTCTGTTACATGTTAACCCACGACACTTATTAGTGACTAGAACTGAAAATATTAACTAGAAACCTTGAAGGACTGCTACGACTTCTTAAAGGACAATTACAGCCTCCACAGTGGCCACTAGTACCACTGAGAGGACATCTAGAACCTTCTCGTTGATCCCTGAAACCACAAGGACCTGTAGAACCTCTCCAATGACCACTAGAACCAAAGGACTCCTAGAATGCTGTCAATAACCAACAGAAATTCCCAAGGAACTTCCCAAAGGCCCACTAGAAACCTCCTGAAGGACTACTAGGTCCTCTTAAAGGAGCACTGCAACCTCTGAAAAGACTTCCAGAACCTCTTCAGTGATCATTTAAAATTCAAACCAACCTCTAGAACTCTTAGAACCTCTAAATGAGCTCTAGAACCTCCTCAATGGCCACTACAACCTTTGCAAAGGCCTCAAGAACCTCTAGAACCTTTTTAGTGACCACTTAAACCTCCCAAACATCTAGAACATCTAGAACCTCCTCAGTAACCTCCAGAACCTCTAGAACCTTCCTGTTAACCAGTAAAACCTCATCAGTGAGCTTAAAACCTCCAAAGAACCCTTAGAACCTTCTTTAGATTCTCTAAACGCTGTACTGCCATGTTGAATGAAATGAAAGTAAAACTGAACATAAAGTGTGTTAGTGAGCCTCAGCAGTGACAGTCATACTGATAAACTGAGAGACCTCTTCTTCCTCTCCTTTTCCTACATTTGACTCACCCCTCCTCCCACCACCTCCCCCCTCCTCCCTCCATCATACAGCCTCTGTCAGGTTAAACACAGTAATCAAGCGTCTGTTTTTTGGAGGTGATGAGCGTCCATTGTGACGCTCCGACGGCAGGTGCAATTATCTCCCTCTCCTGTCAATCACCTCTGACAGGGACGAGCTGTGGGTGGGACAACCTCCAATCACCGCCGCCGCCATCGCCATCATCATCATCATCATCATCATCATCATCATCATCATTTTCAGCCTTTTCAGCAGTAATATGGGGTCGAAAAAGGAGGGAAAGGAGGAGGAGGAAAGATTATATACAGCACAGGTTCACACTCATAAACACACACAGGCTTACACTGGATTACACACACACACACACACACACACACACACTCGCCCTACAACTGTTTGAAAACTGACTAACCTCCATGAAATCGAGCAGCTGGAGGGTAAAAACTCCTCCACCTTCTAAACCAGCGGCTTAGGAAAAGAGAGCAAATTAGGATGGAGGGATCAAAAGAGGAAAAAACCACCAGTATACAGGCAGACCCTGTTAGTGTGTGTGTGTGCTGGCTGCAGTGAATCAGGTGAGACAGACTCCGGTGGTGGATTTGTTGTTTGCTCGGCAGAAAAATGTTTGGAAGCGCCTTGTTTAAACGTGCTGACACTGAGAGACGGAAAGAGAGAGAGAGAGGGATGGATGGAGGAAAAAAGAGAGGAAGAAGAAGATGAAGAAAGCGTGTTTCCAGGCTCCTCGGGGTGCTCTGCACAGATGTGAAGGAGGATGTAAACGAAAGAGAAGTCTTTAACCGCTGCAGGAGAAGAACTGGGTTTAAATATTCCTCTCTCCTCAGAGCTTAGAGCTGCTTACACTGATCAGAGGAGGAAGTACGAGCTCCAGTTTCCTGATCAGCAACTTTTCACATAATGTGCACCGTTAATTTACTGTTAAATTCCTGTTAATCTACTTTGCACGTTTCCTTTTTTTTTGGGTGCGAAACTCAATCTCTCTCTTTTTGTTTAAGCAAAATGAACCAAATATATGAAGTGAATCAGTGTTTGTTTTAGCAGAGCGCTGTAGCGAGTTAGCTCTGCATGGTTAAGAAATATAACAAAACAAAGAAAGACAGAAGGTCAAAACTGAAGCTGCAGAGTTAAAGATATAAAGTATGACTCAACTGGATCCTACATTTCCCATGATGCAACTCAACAGCCTTTCATCAGACTCTCCTTCCCTGGTGAGCAGCGATGTCTTTTAAACTGCTCAGCTCTTGTTTGCAAGACAGGATGTTTGTCATCTCCAAACATGAGCTGAGATAACCTGAGGAAGTTCCCTCCAGAGCCTCAGAAGACATCACACAGTCTGCTTCATCCATCCATCATCCATCATCCATCCATCATCCATTCATTCATCCACCTGTTCAATATCTGTACTCTCGCTGTGAGGTGACAGAGCTAACCTCTGAACACTAAAGGTCAAAGCTGAAGCAGCAGAGTTAAAGATATTCAGACTTTTAGTTGCTAGTTTGGCTCAGACTCCACTGGAGCCTACATTTCCCATGATGCAATGCAACAGTCTTTCTATCGAACATATATATGAAGAAAAGATTTGGATGGCCTGCTGCCTGCATGGATCCTTCACAAAAGAACAGACATAACCCATCGACATAAACGGCTACAAGCTTCAAATCACTTCTAGCACAATCCTACGAAGTGTGTGCAACTTCCTGTGTTGACATTTTGTTTTGATGTCTTGGTTTACAGTCTTATTTTGAAGAAAATGACCAAAAATTCTACATCACTTTTTTCCTTTTTTTGTTTTACAGGCTAATATCCCCTTTCAATCTGATCAAACACAAAGTAAACGAGCCACAGAATCTGACCAGACGCTAATGTGTTTGTTGTGTTGAGAGCGTTATTCAATACTCATGCTACATGTTAAAGCTTAAAGGAAGTTTAACATTTTTAGAAATACACTTATTTGCTTTCTTTCAGTGGGTGAAGCCAGAAGATCAGCATTGATCTTAGTCTGTGGGGTTCAGTTCAGAGGTGGAGTCAGGATGTGGTTAGCCTAGCTTAGCATAAAGACTGGAAACAAAGGGAAACAGCTAGCCTGGCTCTGTCCAAAGATGAAAAATAAATAAATAAAAAAACGCCTGCTAACAACTACAACGACTGTGTGTCCCTCACCACGATCTTGGCGTCTCGGACGGTGTTCTCCGGGACGGTGACCCAGTACTCGGGCTGCTCCCAGTGCGGCGGCTGGTTGTGGACGTTGGTGATGATGACGGTCAGCTCCACGGAGCTGCTGCGGTTCCCTCCGTCAGACGCCACGATCTGCTGGTTGATCCTGGACGTCTGCGGTGAGAGTTTATTCAGATCTTTAAACCACAGAATCTGGAGGGAATATCTGTCCAGCTTTCAAACAAAAAGAAAAGTTTGCTACCAAAACTTAAAGGTCTTGTCATCATATTATCGTCTTTTTTATCGTCAAAATCTAAATTTAATGTCCATGCAGTTGTTTGAGGATGGCCTTTTGAACACTTGTAAATATTAGAGTGGAGAGAAAAAGAAAATGTTAAAACGTTGATCTTCTGGTTTGTGAATAAAGAAGGAAAGAGAGAGTTGGGGTGGGTTTGAATCTGCCTTTGCTAAATTATTGACTGATGTGTCATTTAAAAGATCAGTGGCAGAGAAGAGGAACAGAGAGAAGCTGACAGTCACTGAAGAAGAAGAAGAACAACAGTCAGACACTTTGGATTTTCAGTTTGACTTTGAACAAAGAAGAAAAACACACGACAATCATTAAACATTTAAGGCGACTGTCGGTTTGACGCAGCTTTTATTGTTCTCACAGTGGAAACAACAGAGCAGCTGCTGCCACTGGAAATATAACCTCCACCTCACGACCTCATGACCCCATTAACCACTGACTGTGTCATTACAAGTTATTATAAGTGTCCCACAGCATTATGGATAGGATTCCTACAGAGACAGACCTTTTTATTTAAAGGAGGAAGATCCTTTTTGTTTAACCAGAAATAGTCATTTTTATCAATACCAGACTCCATTGACAAAAACAGGATTTTTTTTTGAGTTATTATGTGGTACTTTTACTTATATAAAGTATCTGATTACTTCTTCCACCACTGAAAGTCACACAGTAACACAAACACACTAACAGATGGAGGCAGTGGTATTCCAGCAGCTCCTGTGTTCTGCTCAGTAAAATTTCTGTTTTTGTCAATGGAGTCTGGTATTGCTATACGGCCAATTGATTTTCATTTTGGAGTGAACACAAAACAGATGATGAGCCCTTTCCCGTTTTTCGTTTTCTAACAATGAAATTGGAAAAACAAAGCTTAAAAACCGTCAGTTTTGTCGTGCATTAAGTTTATTTTGTCCTGGAAGTCACCCAATGAACGACAGCACAGGATCCCTGCGAGCTAGCACTGTTCTTTTCTGTGCTGCCCAGCTAAGGCTAATAAAACTGGCCTTAGCTAGCTATCTTCACCCAGCTAACGTGAAAACAGGCAACCTTAACTGTTTTCGTTACTTTTGGGCAGCACAGAGAAGGACTGACAACTGAAACACAAAGATGTGGCTCAAAGCAAGAAAACTGTAATTAGCAGATGCTAATGTTAGCGAGGTTAGCTAGCTAACAATAGCACCCGCTGGCATCAAACTTTTATTTCATACGTTTAAGAATTGTTACTCATCAACTGCAGCCATTCTCGTCCCAAGAAAAGCAGTAGAATGACACTGAATAGCTAACAGAGGCTAGTGCTAGCTAGGTTAGCTGGCTAATGTTAGCACCCACTGGCTAGTAAATAGCTATATTACTATGGCTGTTGTAACATCAACGAGTGGATAGCATAGGAAGAAGAAAGCGGAATGCTGTGGAGCATGTAATTTTATTTAAAATAATTCATTTAAAAAATAAAGAGTTGTTCTTTGTTTTCTTATTTCGTTGATCCAAAAATTGGAAAACGGCTCATTTTTCATTTTCCTATTCCAAAACAAGAGACAGGAAAAGGCTTTTATCTGTTTCTGTTTCCCCATCTGAAGACAGAACAGAGGTGGAATAACGTCGCCACATTCCCGCCTTCAACAACCCTCCCTGGTGTCGTCTCTCATTTTCATTATTACTTGTAAACACACAAGTCAAAACAACAGCGCAGACTGTTCTCCCAGGGAATGATGGGAAATAAGTTTTAGCATGAAGCCATGAAGCCCCGAGGTACAAACATACATACAATCCAACAACATGCAAAACATCCTGTCGGCAAAGAGACACAAATCCTCACCTGAAGGTACAAACGCACGCACACAGACACACACATGCTCCCTCATGTTAGCGGTTAGCTTCCTCCATGTTTATTTATATCCAAACAATGAATACATTAATCTGAGTGTGTGTGTGTGTGTGTGTGTGTGTGTGTGTGTGTGTCGGACCTGTGAGATGGGGTGGTTGACGTACACCCAGCCCGTACTGGGGTTGATGTGCAGGTACGCCGGCTTCTGATTGGACAGTGAGTAGGTGATGGCCGCGTTGCTCCCCTGGTCGTCGTCGTGCGCCGCCGCTCGAAGGAAACTAGTTCCCACCGGAGTGTCCTCACGCAGGAAGTCTGAGAGACAGAGGGAGAAATACTACTGATACTACTGATACTGCATCTGATGGTACTGCTAATGTAACTGCTGTTGTTGCAACTTGTACTAAGACTACTACTTCTACTGCTACTACCTAATATTTTTACTGCTACTACTCATAATAGAAGTACTGACTCTGATAATATCATTGGTGCCATAGTTGATACTCCTTTACTGGAACTACTACTACTACTACTACTACTGCTACTGCTACTGGTATGGCTACTGCAGTTACTGCTACTTGTACTCTAACTACTACTACTGCCACTGCTACTACTGGTGCTACCACTGATACTACATCTACCACTACTGTTACTACCACAGAACTACTGCCAGTACTTCTTCCACCAATACAATACCACTGCTCACACTTCTACTACTACTGTAACTAAAGTACTACTGCTAGCACCTCTACTACTACTACTGTTACAGTGCTGCTACTAGTACTTCTACTACTACTGCTACAGTATGACAGCTAATACTTCTACTACTCTTGTACTAGTACTTCTACTGCCAGTACTGCTGCTGATAATAATGCTACTATTGCTATTACTAGTACTTGCCACAGTACTGCAGCTAGTACTTCTACTACTGATGCTACTGCTACACTATTAAGGCTAGTACTTGTAGTATTACTACTACAAACCATTGCTTGTACAATGGTTCTACTACAGCACCACTGCACTGTACTTCTACTACAGTAACAGTAGAGTAAGAGAGTTGCAGTAACAGTACTACTGCTAGTACTAGTACTACTACTGCTACTCGTACAGTACCACAGCTACTTCTACCACTACTGATACTTCTACTACCAGTACTGCTGCTGATAATGCTACTACTACACAAATACTACTGCTTATACGACTGCTACTACAAGTAGAACTACTACTAATTGTGATGCTATTTAAAGTTGTGAGTATTTTGTAGCAGTATTTGTGTGTATTTGTGAAGTACAGACTCTTCACACTCAGCAGCTCTCGTGTCTGAAAACTGAATCTCATTAAACTCAACTGAACGCAGTACAACATCATGTTCTGTGATGGTAAGCAGATATTATAATAATGGCGACACGGCGGCGTTGTGTTGTGTTGTGTTGTGTTGTGTCAGCACTGTGTCACCTCATTTTGTCATTTCTGGGTCTCACTCTGCAAAGTCAACAGATGCATTTTTTATTTTTTTTAAGTTTATGAATATAAGCTGGGATCCTGCTGACGGTGACGTGTGTCAGCGCTGATCACACAACAAAAACAAGGAGCAGGGAGGCGGGTTCGCTGCTGCATTTTCCTCCTCTGTAATACTGCGTTTCAAGCATTATGTCAATAATAATGTACTTTTGACATTTGTGGGTCTGGCTGGAAACGTCTCGACTGAATAATCACATCAGATCCTGCTGAGTCTAATGTGTGTCACTGAGGAACCACGAACACAGGATCTGCCCGTCGCTCACGGTTTACGTCTATAAAGACAGAGCGAAGCTGCATGATGATGAACTCTACTTCTTCTACCTCTGTTTTAAAAACGGCTGTTTTCTTAATGAGGTTTGGTTAACACAAGGAAAATCAAGCTTCATCATCTTGGATAATTCTACTACTTTTACTACTACTGCTATGGCTTCAGTACCACAGCTAATACTTCTACTACTACTGCTACAACACCACTGCTAGTACCTCTACTACTGCTGCTATTCCTCCAGTACCACAGATAATACTTCTATTTCTACTGCTACTGCTGCTGCCACAACAAAAATGTGAAAATGTCTTGAGCTTGTGTTAAAGCCACAGATCTTATTTCAGGCGTCTCAACCAAAGTCCATTCAAAAAAACATCTATTTAAGGACGAGGGAACAGGAAGTAGAAACTGCAGAATTTGAATCTATTCTTGATTAATGTATGTAGATAAACAGCATGCAGGCTAAACAGGCTGTTTCCAGATCACTTCCTCTGTTAGCACAGGAAACCCCCCAATAACACAATCACACACACACACACACACACACACACACACCGGTGGTAAATGAATGCATGTCCCAGAAACATTTCAATCTGCCTGTTAAATAGTTAATGAGCCACTCTGTGTGTTTCCCTAATCTGACGAGGAGAACTTCTGACACGACGCTTATCAAAACACATATTTGCACAGATAGTAAACAAACATGGACCCACGGGAGCCGGCAGCGAATATTTCATCAGTCTTAAGAGCTTTCCAGGATTACAAGGATGCAGATTGATAGACGACGATAAACAAACAGTTTCCTCACCTGTTTCCTTTAAACAGGCAGTATCTGTAGCAGTAAAAGTACTACAACCAGGAGAGAGGGTAGTATTAGACGTAGCAGTGGAACCAGTAGTAATAACTGCAGTAGTAGCAGTAATTGTAGTAGCACTTGAAGAACCAGTAAAGGCAGAACAACTCCTTAGAAGTACTATAGTTGTAGTAGAGTTACTTGCAGTGGTATTTTAGACAGCGGTGACTGTATTTGTAGTAGTAATCATAGCAGTAATAGTAATAACAATTATAGGACTACAAACTCAGTAGTAGCAGTAACAGTAGAAGTAATCATAGCAGTAACTGAGTAACTGCAGCAGTAGCTGTAAAAGTAATCATAACCATAATAGTAACAGTGGACTCGCAGTAGGAGTAACTGAGTAACTGTAACAGTACCTGTGATAGTAATCGTAGCCATAGCAGTAACTGTAATAGTAACTGTAACTGTAATGGTGGACTCACACTGGTAGCGGCTGTTCTCAAACTTGGGGTCGTTGTCGTTCTGGTCTGCGATCAGAACCGTGATCTGGCAGATCCCGATCAGCGGCTCCTCGGCCTGATCCGTGGCCGTCACCGACAGCGTGAACTCCCTCTGCCGCTCCCGGTCGAAGCTCATCGCCGTGGTGATCACACCTGACCGACACAGGGGTCAGCGCGTTACCACGGTTACGGCTGCAGTCACAGTATTAACGTGTTGCCGTGGAACTCACCTGTGTCTGGATTAATGTCAAACCCCGACGACACGCCGTCTCGGTGCATGATGCCGTATTTGACCTCTCCGTTGACGCCCATGTCGGCGTCGTGGGCCTGGACGCGCAGCACGAACGTCCCCGGCGGCTGGTTCTCCAGGACGGCGGCGTTCAGGCTGTAGTTCTGACACTGACAGGACAGATTGAGAGGTTGAGAAAGCGGCAGGAAAACTCAGCAAAACAAGCAGAACAGACAGGTGCGACGGATTCGTTCACCTCCTGGAAAACCGGCTTGTTGTTGTTGATGTCGTTGATTCCCACGATGACCTGGGTGGAGCTGCTGAGGGGGTACGGTCCGCCGGACGCGTTGTCGTCGGTGGCGGTGATGTTGAGGACGTACTGCGGTCCTCTTAACCTCGGAGGTGGACTTCGCCTCAGCTTGATGATCCCTACAAACAAACATTTCAGTCTTTAAATATACGAATATTTAACAGGAGTCTGGTGCAGGCTGGTGACTCACAGAGGAAAAATATCAGCATTTCTTAAAAGGAGAACAAGTTTAAATTACTTTTATGTTCCCAGGCATTCGAGGAGTTGATGTGTTTCCTGTTGCCAGAGGACACTGTTCACACTTTACAGTAAACAGACTGAGCTCTGAATGTTTCAGCTTAAAGAAAGTAAAGAAGAAACACCCGAGAGCTGCTGATCATGCTGAGTCCCTCAAAGTCAGGAGTGACTCACTGACGGAGGGAGGAAATTATATAATTCATTTTTCTATTCATATGTTTGGTGGCTGTCAAATGAAAAGCTCTTAAAAAGAGTCAGAGTCGACACATTTTAAAGCTACAAACAGGTTCGTAAATCTTTAGGTTAAGGTCTTAGTTTTGTTAAGAACGGAAAAGTTATTCCTTCTCAAGGAAAAGTTACGCATTGAAAATGCAGTATCATGCCGAGCCAGTAGGTGGCGATGTAACAGTGATGGAGTGCGTTACTCTAGCTAGGAATATGGCGGAAAAACAAGGAGGCATCTCAGAAAAGTCTCTGATTCTCCAAAACTATCAACACGGAATACAAATACAGATTACCATTGACGACATAAAATGGGTCAGTAAATCCTCCACTCCTGATGTTTGAAGCTTTTACGTGTCTTAAAAAAGGCGGTTGCTAAAACCAGTTTAAGGAGAGAAATGTTTGTTTAGTCTTGTTTAACTAGCCTTAACCTTCTTAGCTTAATGCTAAGTTCACACTACACGATTTAAGCTCTGATTTTTCGCTTGCTGATATATACATATATTTTTTTTAGAAAAGTCTCTTTGGGCGCTGCTGATTTTCTGTGGATATTTTCCAGACTTTGAAACTGAAAACCTGAGTTTGCACGATGCAGCTAGCTGAAAAAATCTCATTGGTGATGCTAACTTCCGTATTAGCCTACAAAAATACTACAGACTACAGTCTCTAAAATATCGGGAGAGGTTTGGGTTGAACGTCCAGATAATGAGCCTGTCTTGGATGTATACTGTGGATATATGATGGTTAAAGCCTAGACTGGATATTAAATGGATGTTGAGTGTTTTCCGTACAAATGCTAAACGACATGTTGAGCTTTAACACTGCTGATGTGAAGCTGTGATGTTGGTCTTCACCAGCAGCGACTGTCGGCACAAATATCAGCCCTCCCTTTGCGAACAGGGAAAAAAAACAAACCACATTATTCTATTCTAACTCGGGTCTAAAACAAATGTCATATTTTTTTCCTGCGCTAACAATCACTTCCACATTAACATAACAGAGCAGCGGAGCAAACAAACAAACAAATAAGCAGCTTTGGTAGAAACATGAATAGAGACACGGAGGCTGGGAGGGAGCGAACACATCTACATGAAAATACTTCACAACGCTTTGAAGTGACAAAGCAGAACAGCCAAGCAAGCCAAAGGCCATCTGCTGTGTGTGTGTGTGTGTGTGTGTGTGTGTGTTAGAGAGACTTAATATATCATTTATGTGCAAATGTTCATGTTTATATCTGTGCATAGACGCATGTGTGTGTGTGGCAGAGCAGTGGAGCGGTGCATGCTGGGTGACAGAGGCTTAGACACACACACACACACACACACACACACACACAGAGATAAACATGCACATCACAATATTGCACATGAAGTTTATCTTCAAAAAGTGTGTTTCTGACACACACAAAAAAACGCACAAACTCAGGAGAGGTGAGCAGTGTGTGTGTGTTCATGTTTATTTTTTATTTATGCACGTTTCTCTCTGTGTGTGTGTGTGTGTGTGTGTTACAGGGGGGTTCATTGGCCTTACTAAAGCCGCCAGGCTTTATCCCCAAATACCTGTTACCACAGCAACAACCAGTCTACTGTATATGTGTGTAAAACTAATTGTGTGTGTTGTATGTGTGTGTTAAAGCTATCACCTCATCTCCGTACAAAATAAATTCATATTTGTGTCGGGAATATTCCTTGTTGCAGCTTCAAGCGGACGCTAACAAGAAATCTTTTAAGAGTCGGTTTAAAACTTTCCTCTGATAAAGCTGCTACAGGCTTAAGGTCTTTTCACACAGAGCATGACGTGAATACACTGGACATGTTGTCAGGAAGTTGGTGGGACAGTTTGAGATCCTAAGCTTTATCTTGCTTTTTACTTTTATCTTTCCTCCTTAGTTTATTACCGTTTTAGCATCAATACACCATCAAGAGGATTCTGATCTGAGGAGGTAGAGGATCGATGTGGATCCTTCGACCCAGAGCCTCTGACCGTCTGTGTGACTGTGACGCCTTTAACTGCAGCGCTAAAGCTCAGAAAAATCAACCTCCTTCTGAAAAAAAAAAAAACAACTGTTTTTCCTGCGTAATATTCACGTTGTGTAAAAGTATAAACTGACACCGCCAAGACCTTCACACTGCTGGGAGATTTCCCATGATCCACCGGGCTCCTCTCTCTTTCTGTACGTACTTATATCCCATAAACGCACATTACTAACTCCCTTCCCCGTAGTTTTGTTCTCTTTCGTCTCTTTCTTCTTCTCCTGACTCTGATCTGTGATGACGTGACTCCTGCTGCTCCTACGATCCTGCTCAACCTCTGCTGTTATAATTAAAATCCATCCATCCATTTTCTTCCACTCACCTGGGGTCGTGTCGCAGTGGCAACAGTCTGAGGCTAAAAACCTCTTTTTTAAAGTTGGAGCTTCTGAGGTCGGGACGTCTGGAGAGCTGTGTGCAGCCACTGATGCTAAGCTAAGCTAGCTGCTGGACGGTAAGGAAACCCCTTCAAGGTACTTGTTAAACCACAGCGTCTCGTTTTCTAAGTCTACATCCTTCCCTCACCTTTCTGGTTGTCCAGCAGGAAGTTGCTGTCCTCGTTGCCGCCGGTGATGGCGTAGGAGACGCCGTCTCCGTCGGGGTCGTTGGCGTGGACGATGGCGACCAGCGTGTCCGGACCGGCGTCCTCGCTGAGGAAGGTTTTATAACTGACAGAGGAAGAAAAAGAGAGAGAGAGAGAGGGATGTTAAATCTTCATATGACTGAGGCCTGGTGGAGGTGAAGAGAGAAAAGATGAGAGGAAAAAGTTTGAGAGGAAAAAGGTGAAGTACGAAACACAAAGTAAAGACGAAGTAAAGAAAGAAAGTGTGAAGGAGAGAGACAGAGGAGCGAGAGCGGAGGTGAAGACGGAGTGAAAACAGATGGAGAAAGAATAGCGCGAATAAAAATAGAATCTGAATTAAAAACAAACTTAATTAGCAGACTGAGTCTGTGGGCGAGAGACACAGACAGAGAGAGAGAGACTGACGGCTGATTTTATTAAATAAAGTTGAATTAAAGAAACAAAACTGCAGGAAAAGTAGAGAAAATAAAAGTGACAGTGGTCGTACACGCTCTGGGAGAAGACGGGCGCCTCGTCGTTGCTGTTGGCGACCCGGATGCGGACGGAGGCGGTGCCGGTACGGGGGGGCGTGCCGGCATCCACGGCGACCACGACAAACTCGTAGATGTGATTGGGCCGCTCGTAGTCGAGGCGACGGGCGGAGCTGACCACGCCCCCCGACGTGATGTCGAAGTCGCCGCCATGGACGAAGTAGGAGAGCTCGGAGTTCACACCGGAGTCACAGTCCCGGGCCAGGACTGAGGAGAGAGGAGGAGGAGGAAGGAAAGGACGACAGAGAGGAGAGGAAGAAGAGAGAGATTTTATAAATACATCAGTCTGAACACTGCTGAATGTATGTATGAAAATGTGTGTGTGTGTGTGTGTGTGTGTGTGTGTCAACCATCTGTCGTAGCTGCTGGTGACTGGTTGAGATCAAACAGTCCGACTTCAGCGAGGCTTTGCTCTTATTAGGCAGACAGCCAGCAACACACACACACACACACACACACACACACACACACACACTCTACACAACACCCAGGTGTAATGTGCTGATGTTGTGTTCACTGACCTGACAGAGGTCCATAGATCTGGTTTTGTGAGTGTGTGAGGTCTGGTTTGAGTTTTTGGGAGGGCTGTGTGTGTGTGTGTGTGTGTGTGTGTGTTACCTTGCAGCAGGGAGGTTCCAGGTGCGACGCTCTCAGGTATGTTGTCTCTTGTGTAGATGGAGTGGAGGAACTCAGGTGTGCAGTCGTTTTCATCCGTTATATGAACGACAACCTGCAGAGGGCGACTCGTCGTTACCTTCAGATTTTTATTTTCCTGTGTCGATGTAATCCGCTCGTTCAGTCTCGACCAATGAAAATCCTGTTTCCTGGTCCAACTTCTCTGAGTCTCTCCAGATGCTGCAGTGCTGAGTCCAAAAACTAAACCTAGCAAAACAAATTAAGAAAAACCAAGTTTGACTCCAGCAGGTGCTAATGTTAGCTAGCTTAGCTGGCTAACATTAGCACCTGCTGGCGTCAAACTTGGTTTTTCTTTATTCGTTTATTTGTTTCTATCGTATCAGCTGCAGCCGTTTCCTCGTCTCTTCCTCGTCACAGTGAAAACAGTAGAATGACTCTGAATAGTTTTTGGACTCAGCACTGCAGCATCTGGAAAACAGGAGAGACTCAGAGAAGAGAAGTTGGACCAGGAAACAGGACTTTCATCTGTCGTCACGACTTCACAAGCAGATTCTGTCAATAATCTGTTGTTAAGAATCAATTAACAGTCTGTGTGATCACCAGGCTTCCAGCTGGGACTGAATGAAAACCATCGTAGCTTCCTGCGGTCTGCGACAGAAGTGTGAAGAATGAGAAAAGAAAAGCTGAAGAAGCCGACGTCATCTCTCACCTCCACACACCTGGAGGTGCGACTGTCGTATCAAGTGTTTCAGGAAAAAACAAACGTGATTCTGCAGCGCTGTGAAGTAAACTGTGATCAAACTGAGATCACAGACTGATAATTACCCTGACAGAAAGCTGCAGGAGATGGTGTCAGTCTGGTTGTTGGTTCAGACGTTCAGTCAGAATCAGGAGGTTTGGTTCGACATTAGCTGCAGAGACTTTTGGTTTTACTTCCCCTGAATGACTCATGCAAACATTATGAAGACAAATGTCTCCTGCTCGAGGGGAGAAACCGATTTTAAACCTCCTCCTCCTCCACACTGATCCTGAGCCTCGGCAGCCATCCTCCTCCGTTCCCGTCCAGTTCACCCACTATCCTGAGCCACTGGAGCTCTTAAACCAAAACGCTATTTTCCATTCCCCCCCCGATGAAGCCCTGATTTAACGGGCGAGGCAGGCGACCCGACCACCTGAGCACAGATTACCGAGCACGAGCCCCAGACCTTCGACTCGCCACCTGTTGAGTAATAACAGCAGGAAGATTTGGATGCACGGCTGCTTCTGCAAACACAGACTGAATATTTAAAGGTTTCAAGTGGAAAAACAGGAGAGAAAATGTTTATTATTTTCACCTGAGGCCAAACAGATGAATATGTATGTCGCAGGCAACACCACTCTCAGTTTAAAAGAAGCAAACAAGCAGGTTTTTTACTGCGAAATTAAAAACTACTGTGGGGCAAACAGAGGTCCTGATGGTGGAAATTTTTATCATGATTTCCTTGTCCTGTCATGAATTGCTTAAGAATTTATCGCATTTTATATTTTATTTTTATTTTGTGTGTTCTATAGCATTTAACGTTAGAAAAAATACATTCTGGATTTTCATCCTCATCCTTGGATTAGTTCACAGAGCAGTTAATATTTCAATGATCTCTTAAATGTTAATGATCCATTGTGTTTTACATTATACTGTGAATCCTGGACTGAAGTTTGACTTTCAAAAATTATATCGCAAATCAAATCGCAATTAGATATTTTCCCCGAATCGTTCAGCCCAACGAAGCTCCGCCCCGTCACAATAACATAAAGATCGTGAGTCTACGTTGAAGGATGTTGCCGTGTCGAATTTCGATGTTTCGCCATCAAACAGGAAGTTGGTGTAGTTCACATTTACATCGTCCAATCTGATCCAAACTTCCTGAGTCCCGGCCTGAAGACATTTACATGCTACCTATAGTCATAGCGCCACCTGCTGGCCACAGGAAGTAAGCCTTGTGTGACGAGCATCATTTAATTTACGTTAAATGTTCTTCCGTTGATACGGAGCCATACAGAGGTGATACAACGTACAATACATTATATCGTCACTTCACGCTCCACGCAGGAAATGACGTCCTACTCACGCAAACGGTGTACACGGCTACGTCCACTGGCTAACATCTTTAATTTTTGTTTGAGTCTATACGTTGTTTTTGTATAAAACCAACGGTGTAAAGAAATCGTTTTAACAAACTCCTGCAGGTTAAACTGAACTAACCAAACACTTTTAAGACTGATTAACTCAGAAAGTATAAAAATAAAATATATAATAAACGAGCCGATACGGTTCCTCTCTTTGGCTCTGTAGAATAACTCTCAGAATAACTGCAGGAAAGATTTTATGTTTGCAGTTTACACTAATAAATCAGAATTCAAAGATCTTAGTTTGTTTTCATTCTTTCTTCATTTATACTCAGATGTGTTGTGAGAGTATCGAGTATCGTACCGAATCATGAGTTGATTAAATCGTTACCCTGCACCTTTAAATGTCTTGTATTTTAAAATGTAGTAAATGACTCTCAGTTAATGCAGCTTCCTGATGTAAATTAAGGTTTTATCTTTAAGTCTTTTAAAGTCTTGTCGGGGTAATAAAGTGAGTAATTTGCTGCAGAAGAACTGTTGACAGTGAGATGTAAGTGAAGCTCTAACGACGGCGAGGAAAGAGTTCATGCTGACGGTTTTCAAAATGTCTTTAAAAGCTGAAGGCAACAGAAACTGCAGAGGTGTGTGTGTGTGTGTGTGCAGACACACACACACACACACACACACAGGCCTTTAGAGTGAATTAGCCAGCCGAGCTTATAGAGCAGCAGAGACCTTTGGGGGATGCTGGTAGTTTAGCAACTATTCTCTGTGTGTCTCAACCATCTGGACACTGAGAGCAGGTGATAATGGATTTCTCTAGGTGTGTGAGCATGTGCGTGAGTGTGTGTTAATGTGAGCAGATGTAGCTATCCTCTGTATAAAGACCTCAGAGCTCACCGTGAGAACAGGAGTCATTGCTTCGCTGCCAGGTTTCTGCACTGTGTGTGTGTGTGTGTGTGTGTGTGTGTGTGCTGCAGTTAATCCACAACGCTGCAAAACTCTCCAACAAACTTCACTGCGCTCTGGCTGAACTGCTGATCACAAACCGATCAGATGCGATCGCGGCTTTGATCCGCCGAGTTTTCACCGGGTTTTCATCATGAGGAAGCTTGGCGGGACGCTGCTGGGGAAACGAGGCTCGCTGTGTGTTGTGGTTTTTAAACGCATGCATAATGAACGCACAAGCAGAATAAACAGTAAATGAAACAGTTGCATCACGGCGTCTGATTCAGCGGCGGCGCTTTCTCTCATTTGGAATTAATGAGTTTTCATCAGAGAGTCGAGGGTCAGTGTGGATTTATTCTGTTTATCAGGAGGAGAAGGGCTGTGATAGCATCTGTCCCAGGTGGTTCAAAACCCATTCACACTGTAAAACTCTGTCACATGACCTTCACAGCTCCACTGTGAGATCGCCGTGTGAACAGCAAATGGTTTTAGCTCAGATTGTTATTATAAGTGTCTGACAACACTTTGGATAGAGATAGAGCTTCTTGTTAAAGAGTAAGAGCCTTTTTCTTTCACGAGAAACAGTGTTATATATCAACACCAGACTCCATTGACAAAAGAAGAAATTTTACCGAGCAGAACACAGGAGCTGCTGCTTTGATCTATTAGTTTGTTTGTGTTGTTGTGTGACTTTCAGTGGTGGTAGAAGTATTCAGATCCTCTACATAAGTAAAAGAACAACAAAGCAACAGAAACACACTAACAGATGGAGGCAGCAGCTCCTGTGTTGTCCTCAGTAAAATTCCTGTTTTTGTCAATGGAGTCTGGTAGTGATTTAAAGTGATGTTTCTTATTAAACAAAAGGATGTATTTGCATGTAAGTGTGTGTTTGTGTTGTTGTGTGAGCGTACCTCTGCCACGCTGCTGAGCCCGGTGTCGGGTTCGGAGGCTCGGACCTGCAAGGTGTGGAGGTTGTGGCCGCTCTCATAGTCGACGGTCCGGGTGAGGCTGAGCGCTCCGCTCTCCTGGTTGATGCTGAACAAGTTCCCAGGATTCACCAGCAGCATGTAGGACAGAGTTTTCCTCTGGAAGGAGACGGCCTGAACCACCGCAACGCTGCACAGAGAGGGCGAGAGTCAGAGTCATTTCTACACTAGAGATCAGTAAATCAGACAAATGAGGCAGAAGTAATCAGATACTTTACTGCAGTAAAAGTACCACACAGTAACACAGACACACTAACAGATGGAGGCAGTGGTATTCCAGCAGCTCCTGTTAAATCCCTGTTTTTGTCAGTGGAGTCTGGTGTGGATATACAGTGATGTTTCTGATTAATAAAAAGCTCTATCTCTGTATGAATCCTGTGGACCATGGCCTTCGTTTACATTCTTATTCAATACTGCACCGACTCCTCGACTCGGCTCGACTCGTACATTAATGTTTAATGACTCTGACACGTCCCTCAGAGTCCAGTCCTGCTGAGGACTTTAAAGTTGGATCACAACATTTGTGTTTTACTGCTGTTACACTGTCGTCGTTCTCTCGGGTCGACTCTCCTGTTTCAGACTTATACAGAGGAAGAGGAGCTGTGAGGTCGACCTGGCTAATCAATGATGAAGACACACACACACACACACACACACAAAGAGACAGCGGTGATGGAGGCAGACACACACTGACTCCCTCTCTCTGCTCACAGGGTGGCATGGATACTTGGATATTAATACAATGTGCTTTGCGCCAGCAGCCCTGAGGGATTTACTCACACACACACACACACACACACACACACACACACACACACACACACACACACTCCCCTTCATGTTTATCCAGACCTCGCTTTTAATAAATATTTGAATTTGCCACACTTTCAAATTCTCAGCCTCAGGCCACGCTCCTACATCTGGGTCCTCCTCATCCCTCCTCCCTCCTCCTCACCCCTCCTCCCTCCTTCCTTCTCCTCATCCTTCTCCTCTCCTCCTCCTCTTCATCCCTCCTCCCTCCTCCTCCCTCCTCCTCCTCCCTCCTCCTCCCTTCATCCTTCTCCTCTCCTCCTCCTCTTCATCCCTCCTCCCTCCTCTCTCCTCTCCTCCTTCTCCTTCTTTTGTCTCGCTCTACAGGGCTCATCTTTTCATGCATCACATGACAGAGCTGGATGCACACACACACACACACACACACGCACACACACACACACTCTAACACACACACACACTGAGGCAGTGGAATGTAAATATGGACGGCGGCGACACAAACAGCTGAGACTCTTCACTGATAATAACACCAGACGTTATTCTTCATGTCCTACTAACTGTACTGTAAACATTAGCTAGTACCAGTACTCTGTCAGTACTACAGTACTACACCAAATATGCACAAACTATGAGCAAAAATATTCATACTAACCAGACTCAATCTTATTCTCTAACATTCTGTAACTGAAACACGAAGAGGAGGAAGAAACTAACACAGTAAATTTGAAAAGTTGAAAAGTTGTGTGTCAGTGTAAACTCTACTTCTTCATATTATTCTTGTTTTTATTAAAATGTCTGACGGTCTCCTTGTTAACATGTAACTGTAAACACATTCTGTCCTTTATCTTCATCACAAAATATTAAATTTCAAATTAAATTTCATTTTTAAAACACAGCTCCTAACGATCAATACACAGCTTGATTAGTTTCATCCCTCAGTTGATCAGCTCATTAACACTTTACATTTTCTTATAAAAGTCAAAATTATTCATTTGTGACGACCTTCATATAAAACAAGGTTTCATACCTGTAATTATAATTTCTCCTGTAAACTCTGATCTTAAAGACTCACGGTTGTCCAACAGGTGTGTTCTCCGGTACGTTCAGGCTGTAGGTGGAGTTGGTGAACTGTGGAGGTCGGTAACCGGCCAGGATGGACACCGTGGCCGGCAGACCTTTACGTCCGTGTCCGTCCATCGCCTGCACCCGCAGCAGATACTCTTTACTCGGAGTCAGAGGTTGTCCTGAGGTCCGGATCTCACCGGAACGACGGTCGACCTGAAAGCACTCCTCCCCACCTGGAGAGTCAGAGAGGAAACACCTGTAAAATATGTTCTGATGCACAGACTGATGGAACCTGCTAATACGACCTTTCATGGTCACTTAAACGAGCAGAATCTGTTTTAAAGGTAAATTACTCCTGTTAGTAAACAGACTGTGAGGAACCACACAAGAAAAACTTTAAATTTAAAGGTTTGATGCTCTACATTCAGAAAACCCTCGTTGTTAATGACACTGGTTAACGTTAGCTAGCGTTGGCGTTGAGGTGAAGCACTTCAGAGCGTTAACATCACATTCTTTGGAAATTCATCCCACAGTCTCACTTTGTTTTATTTTCTTTGTGCTCACATGGAGTTTATGTTGGAGCCAGTTTGTTGATGCTTGCGGACTTGATGTCTGAGCTAATGTTAGCTAGCGTTGGCATTGTAGGGGAATGAGCAGGAGCTAGCGTAACCGTCACAGCCTTTGGATTTTCCTTGATAATTCCTCCCACATTCTTGCCTTCTTTTATTTATTTATTGCTTACGTGGAGCATTTGTACTGGGAGCCAGTCGTTTGTTGACGTTTGTGGACTCTAAGCTAACGTTAGCTAGCATTGGCATTGACACGAGGCACTTGAGAGTGAGCGTTAACATCCTTTTGATTTTCCCAGAATATTCATCCCATGCTCCCAGTTTCTCTTGTTTTTTGTGCTTTCAGAGTTTATGTTGGAGTATGTGTTTGTAAAGGGAGCCAGTTGTTTGTTGACATCTGAGGACTTCTATGCTAACATTAGTTAGCATTGGTATTGTATGAGCGGGAGCGAGCAGAACCATTATATCCATTTGAAATTCTTCACACATTCTTGCTTCTTTTGTTTTTTTTGTGTTTACATGGAGTTTAAATTTGAGTCTGCATTTTTTAGTGGGAGTTGGGTGTTTGTTGACGTTAGCAGACTCCATTTTTAAGCTAACGTTAGCAAGCACTGGTGATGATGCGAGGCACTTGAGAGCGAGCGTTAACGTCACATCATTTTGTCCCACATTCTTATTTTCTTTAGGTTTTTTGTTCTTACATGGAGCGTTTGTAGCAGGAGCCGGTCGTTTGTTGACGTTTACAGACTCCACTTCTAAGCTAACATTAGCTAGTGCTGGTGTTGTAGGGGGATGAGCAGAAGTGACAATAATGATAATGATCTTTGAATGTTTGAGGAAAATTTGAGTCATTTAAGTAGAAATCAATCAACAGGCCATTATAGGCAGCTGAGAAAGAAAGTAGAAAATTCACGTTAGCAGCAAAAATTTGATTTTAGTTAAATAAAATCAGAATGTTACAATGGGAAAAGTTGTTGTTGTTTTAATCAGAGACGTGTAAACTGGAGGTTAATGGCCATGAAAATGTGTTGCTAATAGTCGCAGCTGTCCAGTTATAAAAACCCAAACAAGGAAAATGGAGGCTGGAGGGCTGCTGAGGACGAGGACCCTTCTGCCAGCTGCAGCAACATGTGTGTGTTTGTGAGCTGGTTAACACTCTCTGAAGAACGGGCTCATTTTTTCACCCACGTCCCCCGTGGGTGAGGAGAGAGGGAGGGAGGGAAGTAGGAAGACGACGAGAGGCAGTCAAAAAGAAGCAAGATGAGGGGAGGAAAAGACGGATGTAGAGAGAGGTGTTGAGCAAACGAGGGAGAAAATGAAGAGAGGAAGAACAGAGGAGGAGAATCCCCAGCTGTTGACCAGAGGGTTTTGAACCAGCAGCAGCTGCATCCAACCTGTCAATCATCTCCATCTCCTCCTGCTCCGTCTATTTGTGGAGAGATTTTTCTAACACTGAGAGAGCAGGTGGGATTTTAACGCCTTTATTGCCTCACATGCAAAATTAGAAACATTAAGTTTGTTTTAATTCTGTTTTTATTAAAGTATGAAAGTGAAACTTTCATGAGTATTTCCACTGCCACTGATGTGTTTCATCCTTCATCTGATTAAAATATAAAGTTAAAAACCATGATCTGAAAGGTTTGTCTTAAAAATGAGGCTAAAAACTGGATAAAAACTCAAATTAGTGAGTTACTGTAGCTGCAGCTGAAAAAATCTGAATTAGGACTTTTGTTTTAGCTTTGATAATAACTGTGAATTAATAAAACGGAACAATAGAGAAGCTTGTGTAGAAATGAAACATTTTTACAGCACAACAAACTGAATTCCTGCTCAAACACAAACTGTAAATTTAAAACCTTCAAACGCAGTAAAATCACATTAATGCCACTAATTGACTTCACACACACTGTGTGAATATATTTCCATATTGGCATGATATTAAAACCATTTTTAATGTAAATTATTGGATTATTTGATGGTATGTAGTCACATTACGCCAAAGGGAAGTCAGAGGCTCTTAATATGAAAGCATTAGAAATTAGCTCTCAAAATATCTCTCCTACTCCTTCCTCCTCCTTCCTCCTCCTCTTCTTCTTCTTCTCTAAAAAAATAAAAAAAATTAAAAATCCACAGCCACCGGCACCCATCCGCCCACCCTCCCACTCTCTGCCTCTCCAGAGACTTTCCTATTATTCCTGAATCTGGGAGCTTTCTTTGCCCCAGGGAGCGATTAACAGTGCAGCTCCATGCCGTTTATGTTCGGTTTTTTCTCTCCCTCTCCAACTTGACGGTAATTGAAATTCAACAAGTCAAATTTTATTTATAAATCGCTCCTTTGAACAAAACAGGTTTGTCACAGAGCGCCTGGCAGAGCAGTGGCGGACCTAATTACAGATACAGGAGATAAGAGCCGGAGCAAACGTAACAAATCTCTACTTATGTATTTATTACACATCAGAGCAGAGGTGGATCTGAAAATACCCTCTCATGCATTTTGACCTTTATGTTTCATGACTAAAGGGTCTTAAACTGCATCCTAACAGTTCTTTTTCAAGGGCGTTGAGAACCGATTCTGATTCAAGGGTGTCTGACACTGGTGTCGGTGATCAGGTCTGGACCACAGTTGGCGTTCCAGTTCATCCCAAAGGTGTTGGATGGGTTTAAGGTTCAGTCAGGTTGTCTGTGTAGGTTCCCAGTCATCCAGGTCAGGGTGGTCTGAAGTGGTAGAGTTGAAGGCAACAGGACTTCTTTTAGGATCCTTGAAGACGTTTCACCTTTCATCCGAAAGGTTTCTTAAGCTCTGGAAGAACCAGAACGGAAGAAGAACTAGAACTGAAGAACCAGACCTGAAGAGGAACTAGAACTGAAGAGGAGCTCGAACTGAAGAACTAGACCTGAAGAAGCCTTTCGGGTGAGAGGGGAAACATTTTTAAGGAACCTAAATAAAGTCCAGTTGCCTTCGACTCTAGCACTTAAGACGTCCAGTCGAGTTCCACCACACTAAACTGGGAAAACCACGTCTTTATGGGCTAGAGGTGTCACAACATTCAGGTTTTAATGACTAATTCATGGAAACAAATCACCAACAATTTCTGTTTTCAATCCAGACGTCAGTACGTCTCCTGTTCTCAACAAATATTTTCAAACTTTCTGCTTTTTAAAAATGGTTCTAATCATGGAAACCACATAGAAAGTCATTTCCTGTCAATGTTTTCCACACTCTTACAACTTATTCCTTTTATCATATCATCATGAGGTAAATGTTGATTGTACAATGTAATGGCTGTGGAAAAATGGCACAGTGGTAGTTTAGATTGGTTCCTTTTAAGCGTTACTTTCTTGATTTATGGCACCAACACTGTCTTTAAGATCCCTGTTAGATATGAATTGCTTTTCCCAGATAGAGGAAATGGACGGTGGAACAACCAGAGAAACTGTGGAAACTACCAGCTAAAGAAATAAAGTTGTTGTCGGAGGAGGACAAGAAGGCGAAAATGGAGAGAGATAGAAAGACTCTAAATAAAAATAAAACACTCACCATCCAGTAGGATGAACTGGGCCTGTCCCTGCGTCCCGTCCCGTTGCCGTGCCGACAGTCGGTACACCACAGAGCCAGGTGTGGCATCAGGACCGACGGCGCCCAGGTACGGCGAGGGAAACATCGCCCACTGCAGGTTGGCCTGACTGGGCATGCTCAGAGTCAGCCTGCACAGGTACCACTCATCACCTGGAGGAGGGAGAGTGACGTTTATTTCTCTAGTGTCACTTTCTATAACATAAGATGTTTAAAACGTATGTATTTATATTTTTGTTCCAGTTCAACCTGAAGGAACAAAAACAAACAAACAAGACGAAAACACCAAACAATAAAGTTAATAACCTGGAGGAACATTAGCTCAGTGACCTGTTCAGTTATTACAGCCACTAAACAAGAAAAGGGAAACAGAGACTGTGCTGGTGTTTTTCACAGTGATGAATTTTATTCATTAGTTTTAAATTAAAGTGTGTTTTCTCCACCAACATTATTACCTCAGACTGAAACACCACTTTACCTCCACCTGGTACTGATTATGTGACCATTTTGACACGAGGTTTAAAGAGTTTAAAGAAAGGATCAAAAGAAATCAAACCATGTTTGGTTGTATTGATTCATGTCATAATAAACATAAAAGAAATGTATTGTGGGTAATTAATTTATTCTTAGTGGATTTCAACCCGACTCAGATAGCTCGGCTAGTACTATATAAAAAGATGGCCGATGTGACAACTCTAAAAGTAAAGCCAAAACATTTCTATCACCCCCTGGTGGCTGCCTAGAGTACAGGTCATGTCAGCGGATGGGACAAACTAAAACAACAAAGTTTCTGTTGATTTAGGTCATGCTCATTTTTTGGAAAAGTTTGGTTTTAATTAGTTATTTGATGCTATAAAAATTGGGTGTAATGTTGTGATTCACAGCTGTGGCTGACTCGTGATTGGACGGTTGAGTGTACGAGTGGGAATTTGATACCACGGCTCCAAATTACATCAGTAAAACAAAGATGGCAGCACTCACATTCGGGATATTTTGGCTTCATTTTCATACGGCGGGAGGAAGCAGAGACGTGTCGGCCATATTAATTTACATTGGACCGAACAGTCGGTTTATCGAAACAAATATAGGAGCTAACAAAGGAGGTATCGACTTGTTAGCCGAGTTTTCCCCTAACTTTTAAAGCTAGGGTTAATAGGTTCTTTGTTGACGATTCTCAAGTTTACATCAGCAGTAACATCAGGTTTTAAACCATCATTTTAAGCTAATATTATGTGCATCTACGTGTTTGTTAGCTTCCACTGTAGCCAGCTGCTATTGTTGTCTGTCTGGGCTTTGTTGTGCGCAGCTTGTTAGCTAAGCTAGCTCCACTTGTTCAGACTGCGGCATTCTCAGTTCGTTCTCAGTCAAAGGGGGACGAGGTGACATTTCTGTACAACATCCGTCATGTTTTCTCATCTTCGCCTCGTCTCCGCCTTGCTGCTCGAGTGAAGGAGTGACAGGGAGGAAGAGAGAAAAACAAGCAGTTCCTCCAAAATAAAACAACAAAACTTTCAGAAGATCACACGTCAACATCCACGCAGCAGGAGCTCCCACTCGCCCAGTCAAAAATACACACACACACACACACACACACACACACGTTTGTCTGCATCTACCAGTCGAACTCTTTTCTTCTTTCTTTACGTCTTTTTTTATTTCATGTCGTCTTTTTCTGAGGAGGGATTTGTTCGGTTTGAAGGTGCGTCTGCGCTCGCTGTTGTTTTGGCTCCTGTGTCGTTTCACAGCAGCGACGGAGACAAGAGCCCGAACAAGAGAGGAAACTTCACTTCAGAGAGACGAAAGAAGAAGAAAAAGGGAGGAGGAGGAGGGAGGAGGTGAAAACACAACAGTGTCTGCCTCTGTTTCTGTCTTTTTATATATCACCTCTGAAGGTCTGTCAACAAACTGAGAGCAGGGGGAGAGGGTGAGGAGGAGAGAGGACGGAACAGGAAAGGAGAAGGAAGGACAGGAGAGGAAGAGGAAAATGAAGGGGGAGTAAAGGGAGGAAGAAGAGAAAGAGCAATGGAGAGAGGAGGAGGAGGAGTATACGAACAGAGGAACAGAAAAGAAACAGATCGGTCTTTAACCCTCTGCCACCAGTTAACGCCAAAAATCACACTTCGTCTTCTCGCAGTCATAACTCAGTCAGCTCTGAACACACAGACATGATTCATATATTTTTAATTTCACTGTGACTTATACTTTCTGGGGATACCAGTACCTTTAAAGTCCATCATGAAAAAATAATACAAAACCGGCTCAGAAATCACAGAAAAAAGATGTACCCACAGAACTTGCCTGAGAATTGTCAGATTTTTAATTTTCAGTAATCCAGTGATGTTGTCTGTATAACCACGAGTGCACTGCAAACAGGAGCTGCTAATGGCTAATTCGGCTTATTATTAATGCCAAAATATAAGGAAGCTCAAGTTGTAGCAGATGGCAAAACTCACCGAATCCCTGGCAGCAGAATACTTCCTGTTTACAACCCCCTACAGCATTATGGGAACTGTAGTTCCAAAAGCACAAACTAATTATAATTGCATAAAAAGTTCACAAGAAGGCCAAGTTATTTTTGAAAATAACAATATATGACTGTAAATAAAGAGAGAAAAAGGGGTAAAAACCTTAAGGTTAACTACAAAAAAGGAGGAGGAGGAGGAGGTGATGAAGGAGGAGAATAAATCTCGCAGCTCAGTGCTCCTCCATCTTCTTCTGCTCTGCTGGTTTTCAGTCTTCAGTCTTGCTCATAAAATCCAGAATAATCACATCTATTTCTGTTCTGTTGTTTTACATATGCTGCGCTGAAGGGGCCGCGATATGAAAGTGAAATGAAATCTGTCCCATTATCATGATAAGCATCAACACATTCGGCGCCCGGCGGTCACCACATGTTGTCAGTCCCGGGCGTTAAAAAATAAAAAATTACAAAAACTCACAAACCTCATGCAGGAGGAAGGGGTGAGGGAGGGAGAGGGAGGGGGAGGAGCTGTCAACTGGACAAAATGTCTTCCTCATTCCTCCAGGCGGATGAAAGGTCACTGACACCAGAATAATGACATTTAATTAATGCTGTGTTCAGATACAGTGAAGTCTGAGCAGATGATACACCAGCTCTGTCCTCAAATGACAAACACTGGATATTTAAATATTCACAGCAGCAGATATTCTCTTTCTCCACTGCCTTAAAATACATTCTGAGGAAGAAGAAGAAGAAAAGACCTCGGCTCTGTCCCCTGCTGCTCTCACCTATACTGCATTTGAATAAATTCACAATGCACTCATTTATGTTTCTGTTTTCTGTTGTCAGACGAACTGAGCGGCTCATAAATAGACGACTGTTTTTACCAGCAGTCATTACCAAAGCTGCTGCAGCTGCAGATAAAAATCATTATTTAATGATCACGACAACGTATTCAGACAAAATAAGCCAAACTACATGTTAATGTGCGGCAGCTGTGAGCCGTGAGATCAGCTACAATCAGGTTTAAAATGAGCGACGACTGAAGCAGCAAAAGGTTGTTGTATTCGTTACGGCTGAGAAGCATCTGCTGGATTTATTCTTCAGGAAAACATCTTTAAACTATGTTATGAAACCGTGATGGAGCAACAGGAAGCTGTGTTCGGTGTAGACGGGAGTTTACCTTTACCTGCAAGTAAAATCAAGTCAAAATGATCCTGACGTCTTTACTGCAGAAACAAGCTGGAAATCATCAGTCAGTTAACCAAGAATTATTGCCGTCACAGCACAAAATGATGAAGTACGGAGGCCAGGAGGGGACATGGAGGAAAAAACAATGTGAATTTTAGTTTCTCGAGGTCTCACAAAAGTGAATCAAGGATGAACCAACATGTTTCTGTATTTCAAACAACCTTTTTTCCAAAGCAGGAGATAAGGAGGGTCGTCTAATCGTACAGAAATCAACACCAATCAACCATGTGAGGTGAATAACATCGATCATCTGGTTATAGTCCAATCTGCTGGGAAACCTTGGGTCCTTCAGGTGGATCAGTGTTTGTTCTCTTGAGTTCGATTAAAATCTACCTTCAGGACAAACTTTGCCATTTAGCCCATGGCTGGTGAGACTCTAAAGGATTCTTCATCTGTTGACACAGTCCTAACTGCCTGAAGAACAGATCAGAGTCCGGCCTCTGCAGCGTTTCCTCGTATCCTTCCACTCGGCCTCCTCATCTCATCGAGCTGATCTCCAGGTCCTCGCTGAACACATTCATGCATGCATACAAAAAACGCAGAAGAACGTCCTGCCCGGAGCGAGGAAGAGGAGTGGAAGATGAAGAAAGACGAAAGGGGGGTTGAAAACCTGAACGCTGAGCAGTCATTTCCACACAGGGATGGACGTGTTTGTCCTCTCAGGCGTGACTTCATTTCTGTGGGTTCTTCCACATCTCAATCTGACATGAAAGGAGTGTAAAATGATGTTCAAGCGTTTGACTAAGTTCCTGTCTTATTCCTGTCTTTTGTCAGTTTCCGTGTTTTGCATTTTTTATCTGCTGAGGTGATTCTGAAACAAATCTCAAGGCAAGTTCAGCTGTAACTCACTTTTTTTAACCAGTTAAGAACGCATGAGGAAACTGCTCAGCTCTCCAACCATGACTTATTCTACCCCTCTGCTTCTACCCATCATCCCTTGTGTTTTGGAGTAATTTCCTGTCACTGCTTAGATTAAATTTTCACTCCCAGTGAACTGCACCAAAGTTTTTATGAGGAGTTAGATTAGGCATTTTGTTTAACCTTTCATTTCACATTGATATCGCCCTCAGGTTGGACTGAGTTACTTTACAGAGCTGTTAATCTGTACGTCTCATGAATGCAATCATAAAGAGACGGGTCAATGAACAGACAAGTAAAGAAATGTAAGACAGAGTCATTGAACAAACTGAACTAAAGAAGAAGAAAATACTGCAGAGTTCAGAGCTTTCAGAGCGTGCTGAAAGAGGCTGCTGTTAGAAAATCAATTCAAACTTTTGTGTCTCTTGTAAAGAAGCTGGTTTCTTATCCAGGATAATGGCTGAGAGCAGTGGAAACAGCCCACACAGTCACTGAATCAGCAGCAGTTCAGACATTAGCTGTTGATATAGTCAGTCAGTCGGTGCTCTGAATGATCAGTCTGCATCTTCTCTTCATGTTTTCAATGTCAGTCTGCAGCCTCTCGCTCAAAAACATTCTCTTTTGTTATGTGGAAGATCTTTACGTCCTTGGCTGCTAAGTTATTGGATTTCAACAGGTTCAACATCTGCATCATCAGTTACGTAATTTCTGTGGTTTTTAGAGTTCTGGGTCCTTCTTGTAGAAAAGCTCAGGCTTCACTGTGTTGTTTTTCTGCCTTGTTCGGGTGCATCAAATCCAGATGGTCTCACTGGTCCTCCTTATAACTGAAGGGCAGTTTACTGTGCGTTTAAATGGAAAGCACAGTAAACATAACAACATAAAACCAGAAGATCTCAAACTATTGTGAAATATATAAGACATGGTCAACACAACATTAACAGAACTCATTCCAGCACCAAAAGCCAATGACGATTAGAACCAAACGTGCTAATGTCTGGACGACTGCAGCCGTGCACAGCAGTACGTCAGGAGAAGGAGCGAGATAAAAGAGAAAATGACGACAGAAAATGTTCAAGAAAACTTGACCGACAAGTGTCAGAGAGTCTACTAACTTCTTGTTTCTACTGTTCTACTCCCTCTTTACTCTTGTGACTTTCTGGAGTTTAGTCTTTACAGACTCACCGTAGTTGATGATGTCATGTTTCTTTACAATCATTTACATATTTACCTCGAGATATTCAAAACCTTTCTTAGCAAAGTGTTGTTAGCATAAATATCATTTGCTTTATTATAAGTTCCGAACAGTTTCTCTCAATGCTTGACATATGTAATGCATCATTATATTAGTATGATCACAATCTTATTGTTTTATTGTTGTTAGTATCCACTTTGTGTAATGTCTAAAATGTGTGTTTTTTATTTACCTAATCAAATATGCATTTGAAGGCTGATATTTTTATATTTTCTGATTCTCTACAGCTACACATGCTCATACTCCTTTCCCCACTGTTGTCCTACAGCTGGTCATTAAAGTTATTCTCTGTGCCCTACTTTCTGATCAGAGTCCCAGTCTTTAAAGGAGCTAACAAGCCAGCACCTGGAGATATTCTGGCCATTTAGAAGCAGAGTCACGTGCACTGCAAACAGCATCAAAAGCATTTTCCCACAGAGACAGGTAACACCACTGATCTGTTTTATCATCCGAAGCTGTGCCGTCCTTTAGAGCTCAATGCAGCACTTGACAGTCCAAGACCCAAGCAGGAGCTGATGGTTCCTCTGAAACAACCAGTGTGACGGAGGCCTATGTAGAGGCCTCCATCATCAAGTCCCAGCTGGACTTCACCACAGAGAAACCAAGAGACGCCGCTGCTTTTATCATCTCTCCATCCTCCCACTGTCGTCTCCTCCGACTCATATACATCGAGGTCCCTGCTGAGCTGCTGCCACATTGTTTTATGTTGGTTTCATGCAACTTTCATGTTCGCCACATGTTCGTTTGTCCCAGAGTCCTGCCTCGAAAAAGAGGTTTCCCAGAGAAACCTTCAGATTATTTTTTTTGTGTGTGTGTAGCGTCTGACTCGATCAGTGCTGGCAGAGCTTTGAGCTCTTGGTTTCTGTTGTGTTGTTTGTGTGTGTTGATTGTCTTCTTGTTTATCTGCTGAATCGGTTCGGCTGTGGTGATGGCCTAATTTCCTGGCAGAGATCAATAAAGTTTCATAAAGCCCTCGACACCAAGAGGAGGAAAAAAAACACACAACTCACAGTCTCATCTGTCAACACAGAGAGCTGTGCAGCCCCAAACTAGTCAAGCAGGAAGTGTTGAGAATGACACGTCCTTTATAAAAGCGGATAAATAGTCCCAGTGAAGTGCAGCTAAGTCCATCTTAAGCCGCCACTTACTCATTTGAATCTCAATGCAGAGCGTGTCACGGCTTGTTATGCAAAACGAGGCTAAAAAGAGAAAGGGAATTGTGCTTTGTTTACGCCGAAAAACTCCATTCTGCTGTCTTTTAATTTAAATTCATTTGTTTGTTCGGGGAGGGGGGGATTTGTTTGTCTGACACACAGCGTAACGGGATCACGACGGTAGGCGACAGAATCGAGAGGACGGAGATACAATGAGAGGAGCTATTTTCTGTCTTTTTCCTCTGAGTCTCTGATTTGAATGGCGGCTGATGTATTAAGCGTGAAGCGGTGCCGTGGCAGCAAACCAGCAAAGCTTCAGAAATAGCAAAACCGCCGCTGCTGCTGCTCGCGAGAGCTTCAATTGAAGGAGGGATGGAAAAACAAGATGTAGGGGGGATTAAATTAAACTGTGGTCGCGCCCACAGGTTGTCACACAGCCGATAATGAAAGGTGATTAAAGTGCAAGTCGTGTTTATTTATAAAGTGCTTTTAACAGACTGGTTTGTCACAACCTGCTCTGCAGAGCAGCGAGATGGGGAACAAACGGAGATAAAAACAGGCAATAAAACGAGACAAGATGAGAGGAAAAGTGCAGGGAGATGTCAGACAAAGCAAACACAGACCCAAAAACAAACAAGCCATCGACCCAGGAGATAACCTCCACACACCTTTAATGTTTGAGAGGAGAAGAAACTTATTTTGGTTTAAAGAAATCCCAAAGAAGAAAAGCAGCACATTCCCAGAATCGAGTGAGAAAACTTCTCATTAACAGAAGCTGTTGTTCTGTTGTTGTCTGGGGTCAGAGGTCAAACATCTGAAGGTAATGAGCCCTCAGCTCCCTCACAGACTTTAAATCAATATTACGTAACAGTCATGGGACGATATGAAAGTTTTAATGTCGTGATTATCCTGGATAAAATAACTGTGATTCACAATATTACTGCGATAATCATGAAAATATGATTTAAACTCTTTAAAATGGCTCCAAAACAAACTAAAAACAAAATGAAAATACTTTATATTTTGGTAAGAAACAAATATTTTTACTGCGTCACTGACAGGACACATCTTTTTTTAGTAAAATCCAATTAAAATTAAGATAATTATAAATCATTAGCAAAAGAAAATAAATAAAAATAGTTAATTTATACTTCGTCTTACGGCAGGCTACGTCAAATTAGAAGATTAATTTTCTGTCAAATAAAATAAATTCTGTAGTAAATTACAGTCAGATCGCAGCAGAGCTATGTGCTGTTTAACTAAATTGCTAACGTTACCTGGCTAACATTAGCTCAATTAACCGGTGACCAAAGCAGCATCATAACGTTACAAACATCAACGTTAGTATAACTAAACCAATACTTTAAGTAACGTTAGCGTTACCTGGAGTTCTTTGTTTTGGAATCTAAAAACTTTAGCCCTCAGCCATGCTAACAGGCTTAGCATTTTGGAATGACTGGAAAGACGCAGCTCCCCCTTGTGGTTACTCACAACTAATCAATACAGGATTGAATATTGGCTAGACAGCTTTTTTAAAAGTCACATATTAACGATAATTCCCAGTCATGATCATCCTGGATGATGGAAATTCACTACGATCAATTTATTAAGAGAGTTTTTATCGCAGTAGGTGATGAAATTGTCCATCGTCTCATCCAACCAGTGTTCATCTCTGAAACTGACATCAAGATAAAACATCCAGATTTCTGAATGGAGTTTGGTGTGTTTGTCACAGCGACAGCACTTCCTGGTCCAGAAGCCGGGGATCATGGGTAAGTTGAGAGTTAAAATGTTGCACTGCCCCTTTACTTGATCCCTTTTAACCCTGTTGTATGTGTGTGTTTGTGTGTGTGTGTGCATCAGACACACACACAGCTGTGTTGGCAGCGGAGGAAGATCAGAGGGATCAGTGTTACCTGAACGCTACACAACACACACACACCCACACACAGTTTAACGACTGTGCAGGTGTATGTGTGTGTGATTGACAGTGTGGGATGCGTCGCCGTGGTGACTCGCGGGGTGCAGGTGTTCTCCTGGGACCGGTTGCCGAGGCGACATGTTAAGTCTCTGTGACATGTGAAAGCACTCTGGCTTTATGTTACCGTGTGTGTGTGTGTGTGTGTGTGTGTGTGTGTGTGTGTGTGTGTGAGACAGGGATTTAAAGTGTGTGAGTGTGTGCTGCCTGATGACTATTAACTGCATCATTACAGTTTAATATAACTGGATATATGAGGTGTGTTTTATGTGTATTATCTGTAATCAGGTTATTTTAAACACCAGCCTGCTGCAGTGCATGCTGGGATAACAATCATGACCTTTTTAAAAACAACAATGAGATCTAAAACTAGACCAGACTGAAACTAAAATAAAACACAATAAGACAATATGCTGCAGTATCGAGCTGACAGGAAGGCAGTTACTCAGATAACCACTCATTACAGATGGACTACAGCAGCAGAGACCACACCAGGTGTCACACCTGTCAGGTAAAAACGGGAAACTGAGGCTACAGTTCAAACTGGACGATAGAAGATCAGAAAGACATTGCCTGGTCTGATGAGTCTGACATTCAGATTGCAGGGTCAGGGTTTGGTGTGACTACTTTTGATTCTACCTTTAGAACGTTTACCTTGCCTTGTTTTTTTCAGCACAACCTCACATGTGACTTTACAGTTATTTTTTCATTTTGATGTACTGTATTAACACGTGGGACCTAAAATCACACAAAAAAATATAAAATCCAAGCAGTTTTTACTGTGAAAACCACAAACATGTAACTGCAGAATGCAAATATAAATTGTAAATTAATGTACAAATTTAGCAAATTACAAGTTATATACAAGTATTTAAATTTTTTTGTACACCTAACTTACAAAACAATCAGGTGTCAGATCAGTTCTTCAAAAATAAATCCCCTCTTCCTCAGCAACCAAATGCCGCGTGTTGCATATCATTTTTTGATTGGTTGTTGTGGTGCATTTTTCCATCCAATAGGAAACAATTAAAAAACTGGTATATAGTTTGAAGTGCGCACTTTCGACACAAGTTGAAATGGAAACTCAATGAGGCTGCGTCTTGCTGCTACGTCATCTTAAATCAGTCATGTGTTAAACACCACAGCCGACCTGAGGACTGTTGCTGACCATGTCCATCCCTTTATGACCACAGTGTACCATCTTCTGATGGTTGTACTCAAATGTCAGGTCTCAGTCCAGCAGAGAACATCTGGGATCAGAGACTGGTTGTTCAGTAAAACGTTGACACCGTAGAGAAACGTCGGAGATGTACGAGCGGAGGAGAAGTCAGGGTTCTCGTTCTGCAGTCGAGTCGAGGTGAAAGTGAAAATATCGTCGGACAAACCCTCCTCTGTTTGTGAACCCGGCTCTCCATCTGGTCCCTGGGAGCCAGCGGACAGAGGCCTGCTGCATCCTAATTAACCACCTTATAGACTGGCCTACTTTACCTCTGCACACACACACACACACACACACACACACACACACACACACTGAAAGCCAAAGTCCTGCAGGCACACAGTTAATTAAGCCCCATTTTTCACTGCTGATGAAGAGAGAGAGGGATGAAAGAGAGAGGGGGGAGACGACGGAGGAGAGAGAGAGACGAGTTTAAAGCCACGATAACAAGGCAGATAATGATGAGAATAATAAAAATGAAAAATCAATGCATTAATCTGCCTGTTTGGAGGAAGACAACACAAACAGCAGTCACACAAACTGATGCAGCGATAAATAGAGTCATTATGACTCATCTGACATTTGTGAAAAGAGGAATTGATTGTGGGTTTTTTTTCCAAATAGGTGTTAAATTTAACAAGACAATTTCATTCTTCACTGTGTCTCATTCTGATGATAAATCTTCTATTTATATTTTGAGGTTTTTCTATAGTTACAGACTCAGCAGCGTGATTCAGACACAAACGCAGAAAATCAACAGGCAGTTTTCATCACTCTTTAAGAAAAACATGGATTTAAATATTTTGATAGAGAAGGTCAGACCATGCTGTACTGGACTAGACCAGACTAGACCAGACTGGGAAAAGACTCTACAGTAGAGTTAGGTCAAGTTCAGGTTTTGCCAGTTGGTTCCTTGTTCTGGCAAATTAAAAAGAAACCAAAGCGTCTCAACACTAAATCAGACTCAGAATCGTCTTTATTTTCAAGTTAGTTTACACAAACCAGGAATTCGTCTCGGTGCCAAAACAGTGATAATAAACAAAGTAAATAAAAAGTAAAAGTAAAAATATAAAAGGTTAATGTGTGAGGAAGATGTGTCCATTTACCACGGTGCTGTCAGGTTGTTTACACGACAAATATCTCCTTTAGCGCTGCAGTGTGCATGCCAGACCAGCAGGTGGCGATGTAATAGCGTTGCTCTTCCTCTGTTTGTGCATGGGCGTTGCTGAAAATGTAACAACCGTGAGAGAGGTGGAGCCACAGTTTCCACAAGAACTCATGTATTTCTAGACGTATTTCCATTGCGATAGTAAGGGTGGCGTTTACGAAAGATTACGCTCTGGAACCCGATTTCAGAAGTTTGTTTTTTCAGGCCCCAAAACACCGTCAGGCCAAAACACAACAAAGGTTTACTGACTGACTGGTTTTATGCAAAAACCGTTCAGCTTCAGTCTCAAAGAAAACTGAAACCAATGTGGCAACATTTCAGATGAAGCCGACGAAAAGCAGAAAAACGCAGATGAAGCAACACGTAAACACCTGAAGGATCAAGGTTGTGAGAAGACGACTCCTTAGGACTCTGGAGACAGAGGCAGTTCTATTTTCAAAAATCATAATTATACAATTCAAAATACTGAATATCTAAGGTGATTTTTTTCAGTTTAACTTGTCGTTTTCCAGCTTTGTTGTGACTGCAGCAGAGTGAAGTGCTACGAAAGAAAAAATGCCTCAGCTGTGACAGAAGCCATTTTCCTGACATTTATAATTGTGGGTGCAGCATGAAAAACAACTTCCAGGAATGAAAGTCTTTGTGCGCTCACTTCCTGAACACTAATGTCATCTATGAGTCCTGGTGGAGACGTGGACGACCTCTGGACTCTCAGGAGTGTGTAGGAGGAGCGAACAGCAACATGGAAACTCAATTAGGGTCTGATTCTGTGGTCAGGGTGGAAAAGGTGGAGGGAGGATGGAGAGAAGGAGGAAGAGAAAATGGAATAAAAGAAGAGAAGGGTCTGTTCAGCTTAAAAGGATAAGTGTGTTTTCAAGAGTTATTTGTTTAAGAATGAAAGAGAAAACAGTGGATTAGAAGAGCGAGTACAGATGAGACCAGATCAGACCAGGCCAGGTGGGACTGGACTAGACTATAATTTAGAACAAACTAGACTATACAAGACCAAACTGGAGTAAAACTGACTAGACAAGGACAAACTAGACCAGACTGGACCAGACCAGAACTGAACTGACACGATCAGATGGTCCACAACAGAGCAGACCAGACCAGACTGGACCCAACAAGACCAGATAGGACCTGATCAGACCACATTAGATCAAGTTGAAACAGAATAGACTAGACAAGACAAAACCAGACCTGAACCTGACTTGAGAGAACCAAACTCGACAGGACAGGACCAAACCAGAACAAACCAGACTACAGCAGCCTAAATCAGCCAAGACCAGAGAGTGACTTGATTAAATCAGGTCAGGCTTTGTTATTTTATTCACTGTTTTATTTGTGTGTCCTTGTGAAGCTTTAAAACAGTTGTTTTGAAAGGTTTATGTAAATAAAATTATAATTATTATAATTTTTTATTTGCAAGTAAGAGCCAACAAAAATGTGTACTGCAAGTTCTTTTTCTGAAATGCATTTTTTTTTTACTGTATTCTAAATAATGTTGTTTGCTGCTGAGGTTTTGGAGGAAGAACTGGCGGCATCTGGAGGTTTTGGTAGGAGGATGGTTTGTGGAGGCCCCTGGGAAGGTTTTGGAAAGGTTTTAAAAGGTTGGAGAGGCGGTGGGGGCAATATTCAGGTTTTAAGATGGGTCCTGGGTGGTTTTGGAAAGCAGGTGTTGAGGTCTGGGAGGCGTCAGGTTTGTTGAGGATTTTATTTTTTAGTGGTACTGAAAGGTTTTGGCTTGGTTGTCTAGGTCTTGAGAACCTTTGGGGATAGTTTTAATCTGCTTGGAGATACTGTGCTCCTTCATAAGGCTGATTGTCCTGTATTGTTTCTGAGGCGAGATCTGAGTTTTTCTGAGCTACAATCTCAGCTCCAGCTCCACCAATAAGCCTTTTTTGGAAAGCAGTGATCATTATATATTAAGATGAAATAAAGTAAGAATAAAAGCAGAACAGAGGAAACTGCAAATAAACAATAACAAGCGATGAAAACAAACCACAAACATCCATCTTTGCTGTGTAAAGAATCATAATTTTAGTTTTAGTTCTCTAATTTGAGTCTTTTTTATTCGTCTGGAGCCGAGTGTGATCATGTGAGAGTGTGTTAATAATCCAGCTGCTGTGATGGCACAAGCTGGAGGTTTGAAGAGATAAAAAAAATAATATGAAAAAGGGATCAGATGAGACTTGTGACATAAATTAAATATGGCCACTGTGTCCACAAAGCAAACTGATGACATCGTTGCGTTCAGTTTCTCAGCCTGAAAGTAAAGAGACTCGCTTCGCTGCGTTTTGGCGGCGAGGATCATTGTTTCCCACGGAGGGGAATACAGAGACTCACCCCCCCCCCTCGTCCCCCAGGGGCCCCTGGTGCTGCCTTCAAGGCCCCCACCTCCCCTCCCGAACTCCTGAGTTCAATCCATACAGACAAACAGTAGATCCACAGGCCTGATTTCTATTGACATGCCTGCAAAGGGAATCAATGACACGAGGGGAGGAAGAGAAAAAATGGAGGGGAAGAAGGAAGAAAAATGACAAAAAATAAACGAGGGAAAACAGGACCGGCGGCTAAAATCAAACGGTTAAGTCAGTGGACTGAATTTCTGCCGTCTGATCTTCTCCCATCCTGATTGGCTGGATGGAAAAAAAAGAAAAAAAGTGCATCATGAGAAGCGGGGCAACCGGACCGGGTCGAAACAGGATTTACCGATAACTCGTAGCGTTTGTTTTAATCTGCTTGGAAGAGCAGACGGGTGGAGCTCGGAAAAATAACAAGAGGAGAGTTTCAGAAATCAGAGGAATGTATTTGATGTGTGTGTGTGTGTGTGTGTGTGTGTGTGTGTGTGTGTGTGTGTGTGCGACGGTCAGATTGGTTCTGCAAGAGTTACACCAGAAGATGAAAAGACGACAAGAAAGGGAGGAAACATGAAAGGACGGCTAAAAACTGCTGAAAAGAAAAGAGACAAGACGGAAAAGGAGATCTGAGAAATCCAGAATCTCAGAGTGAAAATCTGTTAAAGACACCTGGAAAAGATGGAGACAAGATGGAGGACGGACGGAGAGAGAGAGAGAAAGGAGGAAGAAAGGATGACAAGAAAAGAGAGAGAGAAAATGGGGAAGGAAAAAGATTTAAGACCAGAACTGATAAACCTCAACACCAACAAAACCAGAATCGTCTGGACTAGACCAGACCAGATAAGCCTGGATACAGATGATGAAATTAGATCAAGAACAGACTAGACCAGAAGAAACTGGACCAAAACCACAGCAGGCCTGGGCGTACTAAACCAGACTGGACCAGACTAAAGGGATCAGACCAGATGGGATTGGACCTGACCAGACCAGATTGGACTAGATTAGAGCTGAGTGGATAAAGATGGACTTTTGGAGAGTTAGGGATGAGGACTGATGAGAGACCTGCAAGGATGGGTCTTGGATGGTTTTGGAAGGTTTGGGAGCTGTTTGGAGGTGGATTAATGATAGGTCAGACATTTTTTGCAGGCTAAGATTTATAGCAGTGTTGAGGTTTTCTTAGAGGTCTTGGGTAAAACTGGAAGGTTTTAGAGGGGTGGTGGTGGTGGTGAGGACTCGGACTCTGGAGGGCTTCAGGGGTTAGCAGGTTGTGGGATGTTTCAGGGACCTTGAGCGTGTCTCTGGTAGATTTATCTGGAGCTGCTGGGTTTTGTGTGGAAGCGTCACCACGGCGGCTAAAGAATCCAGGGTGATGTGAGAAACAGCGGCTGTCGTCTGAATTATGAATATCTGAGGACTTTTGTCAGCCATTAAAAAATAAAGCGGTGAAAGTTTAATGCGGTGCTTCGTTGATTATTGATGGAGGAACTCCGACAACTGACAACTGTGGGAGTGCGATGTGCGTTCGGCTTTAAAACCATGTGTCTGCGTGTGTCGAACATGGTCAGTGTGTGTTTTTATTTTAAATTAACGTTATTATTTCATGTTTTTTGGTTATAAATGGAGATGGAGGATGATGTCACCAGGTGGGCGGGGCTTGTAAACACCGTCCCCAGGTGATTGACAGCTGCCTCTGGGGGCTGGACAGAGTGCAGCTGTGCAGCCAGTGGCTTCACATCTGGGTAACTTGTGTGTGTTTTAGTGTGTGTGTGTGTGTGTGTGTGTGTGTGTGTGTCAGGCCGGCTCTCGCTGTGACGAACCCTCAGCAGTTCTGACGTTAGCGCCTGATGTCGGAGCTTTCAACTCGTGATGGGATTTCCTCGCTGTGCGTTTCAGTGTGTGTCTGTGTATAAATCTGTTATCTCTCACCATCATACGGAGTGACAGAGAATAATCAACAAAGGCAGAAAGCTGCACAGTGCCGGGTTTAATATGAGTGTGTGTATATGTGTGCACTCTTAATCTACTGTGTGTGATCTTATGCTTTTGCATGTGTGTGTGTGTGTGTGTGTGTGAAGTGGTTGGATTTTCCGGCAGTGTGTGATTCCTCTGATGTGCGACTGCAGCTTTATCTCTGACAAATTATCTTCACATTAGCAAAAAGACCTCTCGGTGTCATTTCTTTTTTTTTTACTTTCCCCATTTCAAAACCTGAACCTCAGCCTGATTAAGATAAGAGACATTCAGGAACAGTCTGGTTCAAGTGGGACTCCAGTCAAACTGTTAGGGCACTATGTTCTTTCCAGAATACTGCAGGGGGGACTGAAATTTCAGTCCAAGTCCAGCCTGAGTGCTCCAGAAGTCCCTGATTCAGCGGTATTAAAGTGATGAGCTTTAAATATTAATATTATGTGCTTAAAAGTTTAACTGGAAGATTCCAGCTATTGTTTTCTAGCTGCTGACCTGAGGTGGGAGCTGCAAGAACTGTGTATCCAGCTCCTGCAAACAGCTGCTGCAGTGTAATCCAGTGGATATTTGTCCACGTCAAGGTACGTCCAGTGAAGTGCTCACAGGCTCAGATTGTTATTATAACAACATTATGGATAGGATTCTTACAGAGACAGAGGTTTTATTAAAGAGTAAGATCCTTTCTGTTTAAGCAGAAACATCACTATATATCACTGCCAGAAGAAGTAATCAGATACTTTACTTTGAAGTAAAAGTACCACACAGTAACTGAAACTAGAAATAAAAATGGCCTCAATGAGACAAAGAGTTAAACAGTCTAATCAGCCAATCAGAGTCAGTTTAGTCCACTTCCGCCCAGCAACCGCTGAGTCATCACCAACTACTGAGTCACTGGTTGCTATGGTGACTGGGGCCCCCAAAGATGTTGGGCCCCAAAGGAGCTGTTGTCTTGCCAACAAAAATGTCCTCACGCCTCGAAAAGTAAAAGTCCTATCAACAAAATTTCTTCACTGTGAGCTCCACAGAGCTTCAGTGAAGACTCTGATGTTTTACATGTGGACGTCCTGTTTACGGTTTAGGCTCCAGTCACAGTTTTAAAACAGCCTCCATCTCTGTTTTTAACAAGAACTTCAGAGCTCAGGTTTAACATGGCAGTCTATGGGACTGTGGGTCAGCGCTCTCTGTGTTTGGAGGAGATTTATTCACAAACTGTGAGTCATGTGACAATGGGAGTCACACTGGGTGAGAGAGGACACATTTCTCTACGTCTTCATATAGAAAGTGTCTGTGTAGGTTGGAAACTGTGGGAATTAAAAGAGGTTTGAATCAGATTTTTATGGTAAAATGTTCAGAGGAGGCAGTTAGAGTGATGATGTCACACATTCTAGAGCAGAACATTCCGCGCAATACACACCCATTATAAACTCTGAGACGGTAAATAAACAAAACAATAAAACTTAAACTGCGATTTCGTAAATTAGCTATCAACATGTAGATTTAACGCAATAAAGTCTCAAGTCTTGTGACCTGTTTAAAGTTTCCAGCATGTTTCTATGTGAAAATACGATGAAATCACAACATGGTTTCAGAGTCTTAGTCTCGTAAAACCTCAGTACATTGTTATTATTTATCATTATTACTGTGAAACTCCACAGTCGGCTGCTGATTTCCCACTAACACTGTGGTCCTGTCAGTCACTGTGTTTCCAAACACAAAAACCTTCACAGAGAATAATGAGACACACACTGATCTGCTGCATGCATGAACACACACATCAGGAGTGTGTCTGCGCACAACTGAGGCACACACACACACACACACACACACACACACACAATAACAAGGGCGTTTTCTACTTTTCGACTGAATGGAATTAAGCCACTTTCTCTCTGTGATAAACTTTAATGCACTTGTGATTATCTGCACACACACACACACACACACACACACACTCTCCTCCCTGCAGATGTGGCGACTCGGCCTGGTGATCAAAGGCTCAGATTTGCTCCATTGTGTGGATAAACACCCAGGAACACACTCATCCAACACAACAACAGCTCGCACTCCGCCAATTTGGTCCAATCTTCCAAAGCCGCCACTTTGGCTAATTCGCACCGAGGAGGGCTTCTGAAATCCGCGTGACCGAAGCACTTTGTTACGGTGGTGGTGGAGGAGTGGGGGTGGGGGGGCACAGCCTTCAGATCATTATAAATCCATTGTGGGGCGACGGTGGACTTCGCTGCAGAGCTATAATGAAGCTCCCCGAGTGTTGAAATCTGTTGAAATACACGGCGGCAAAGTGAGGAAGAAAAGCCGGAGTAATTCATCTAAAATGTCTGGCAGATGAAAAACGGGAGATTCTGCCCTTGATGTGACGGTTCCTCGAAGAAACCGACTGTGAAGAGATGATGTGACAATTAAGTTCTGTGACCTTTTCTCGTTGATCCCGGCCGAATCTCTGCGGCTTCAGTCGCTTTGTCAAACATCAGTCAGACTCAGCAGAAGCTCTGAAATCTGCTGTTCTGCTTCATCATGTCGGGGGTTTTGCTGCCAGATGCTCTCGTGTTTGAAGTGAATGTAAGTGACTGTAAGTGGAGCTGGTTAGCAGACGAGGCTGAGTGTCGGCCAGGCTGGGATTCAGGCTGAAAAAGGTGGTGAGAAGAAAAACTAAATCTGCCTCCGGGTATCCACAGAGACAGAGGTCAGGTGGATTCTGACTCTGACACCTTTGTCTTTAGAGTTTTATTGTATTTTTTGATGCGGTTTCTTCAGGTTTCTCACCGTAGCCACAGGATCTTGTTAAAACCATGTTAGAAATGGAAATATTCTGAATCTACCAGACTCTTTATGCTCATGATGAGGGGATTTTTCTTTTAATTGCTGCTCATAACCTTCGCATCTTCGCTCTCTGGGCTCATTTGTACATTTATCAGCTCAAAATCAAAGCATCAAAGAAAACACTCACCCGTGGTTCGAGTGTTTGAGAGTGTTACACACTTTACACAAACATTCCTCTCCTCCTGAAGTGAAGGTGAGGTTAAAGCTAAAAGTTTCTGCAGGAGGTTTTTACCCTGTAGAAATCTGGAAATAAAGTGGTAACGTGGCAGTTTATAGCTGAGTTCAGTACAGATAATGTTACGTATTTGTCCTAAACACCCAAAGTTTGAGTCAACTGACAAAATTCTCAATTAAAATGATCAGTCATGACATGTCCTTCCCTAATTCGTCAGCTAAATTCAACATTTTATGGAACGCAGTGGACGTGATGTGTTTTCTGACAACAGCTGGACCGTTTGAACAGAGAGTTCAAGTGGCCTCTGAACGTTGCTGGAAGTCGCTGTAATGGTGGACGTGGTCTGAAAGACGAGGATTATTTCTGAGCTACAAAAATGATCACAAGGGAGAAGCAAAGCATCAACAGACAGATGCTAAACTACAAAGAGACACATGACAACTACAAACAGATATTAAGCTACAAACATGCTAACCAGACACTAAACTACAAACAGATGCTAAACAGACGCTAAATTACAAATAGATGCTAACCTACAAACAGATCGCTAAATTACAAATACACGCTAAACAATAGACTCAGGACAACTACAAGCAGATGCTAAACTAGAAACAAGCTACACTACAAAGAGACACAGGACAACTACAAACAGACACTGAACTACAAGAGACAGGTAATGAGAAACTGACACTAAACTACAAAGAGACGCATGATGACTACAGACACAAACCAGCCATATGAGAACACGAGTTAAGGGGTTTTATAGCAGTGCAGTGACAGAGAAGTTAAAGAAGTTTTTAGTTAAAGTTAAGGCTTTTTAGTGTTAAGGTTAGTTAAAGGAGACGGGGCAGGTCAGGTTAATTGTGCTGAAGTGTTGCTGGTGGATGAAGCTCACAGAGCGAACGGCCTGTTTGACTAATGAGAGCATCTGTCGAGGCTCAGCCGCCTGCAGCGCACACACACACACACACACACACGCTCATGCAGAGTGGTGTGTCCCAGGAGGAAGCGAACTCTGTTCTCTCTTCACTCTCATCACAGTCTCTGTCATCTTCAATCTGCCTCCCGTCCCGTCTCCATGACGACGCATCACCTCCTCCTCTAAAACTACCACGGCGACCCACGCAGCATCCTCACCCTCATCATCAGCAGAGGTGAGCGGGCAGCCGGGAGGACGACCTCTGGGTCAACGAGGTGTTGTTCAAAGTGGGGTTCAGGGACCTGAGGCGGGTCCTGAAGGGCTCTCAGAGGGTCCTTCACCTCCTGAACCCTGATGTTTGCCTTAATAAGGTTTAACAAAAACACGTGTCTACACTGCGTATATTCTGTGTCTGCCTTCTCCAACATGTCACTATAACAGTGTGAAATATTAAAGTCAAAGAGCAAATATTTCTTTTTCCCTTTTAACAACACATCTGTCCTGTTCTAACTGAGGAAACTTCACTATTTTATCTCTATTTAATATGAAAAAATTAATCAGCCTGATTGATTTTCTTGAAAATAAAACTTCCAAACAATGAACTCCGGTGTTGTATTTGCATCAGAAACTTAAAATCAAATTACTTAAAATCATATTATGTAGTTTAAAATGTCTGTTTTGTTCCGTGCATTGGTCACAAATCTAAAGAAGAAACTGAAAGGATCAGTCAGATTTTAGAGTTTGACTTCATGCACTCTGACGGGTTTCACGCAGCGATTTCTCAGGTCGCACATGAAGCATCTTGTTCTTAATCTGAAGTGAAAATGACCAAAGTTGGAGATATGAGGTTTTTCCAGCCGTGATAATAAAAAAAAAAAAACAGTGTTCTCATTATGTCTCACTTGATCTTTTCTCTCTGTTCTTGTTGGACTCAACAGCAGAGTGAAGATGACTCACATCAAAGAGACAGTCAAGGAAACGTTAACGCCTGACTCATCTCCACTGATGGCACACATCAGGGTGTGTGAAGGTACTACACACTCGTACACAAACTCAGCACAGACACAGTGCAAGTAACTGAGTAAAGTATTAAGTAATCAGGAATTATGACGTGTCAAAAGACAGAGAACAGACCAAACATACAGACAGGACTTCCTTTGTTAAATTAACGACTGAAGCCTAAAGAAACCAGTGGACTCATTAGTTAAACTCTGATAATTTAACAAAAACAGAAACAAACATGTTTTATCTGCCTTAACTGAACATTAAAAATTAACTTGTGCAAATAAAACAAAAACCTGTGACGAATGACGATCTCGCAAAAGTTTCTCAAGCTCTTGCAAAAATTTCTTAAGATCTCTCGAACTTTTATGAGATCTTAAGAAACAAGAAAAAAAAATCTGAAAGTTAGAAAACAAAAAGATCTCTCTCAAGATCTAGCAAAAGTTTCTCAAAATCTTGCAAGATGTACTTCTACACTTCTTTTCGATCACTTTCCATTCGGGCCACAAAGGACAAGATAGATGTCAGATGTTGGTTTTGGTTCAGCCTTGGGTGATTGACAAGATTTGTTGAGTTTCTGATCTTTGTTGGCGACATGTTTTTCAGACCGTCTTAGTCTGGGCTTTGTCATTTTCAAGTGAACCAAACCACTTCCTGGTGCAAATAAAAATGCCCTGGGTCCAAAAACCAACCCCTGTGAACCAAACTTCTTGAGAGGGTTTCAGTGCAAATGCATGTCATTCATATTTCAGTTTGTGTGCAGGAGACTTTCCCCACTGTGGATTCAACTTGTGAATCCATCGACTTAAAAACCTCGGCCGACTCTAGCGGTGTAAACATGACTGAGCAGCGGAGCCTCAGGAGACGGAGGGCGACTTTGACTTCCTCAGATGCAGCGACCTCCTGAACGTCGGCTTTATTTCATCAGTAACTCAAACTGAGGCTGCGGCTTAAACAGCAGCTCCTGGTTTCACGCTGCTGTTAGATTTCCAACAAGGAAGATAAACAGGAAGCAGAGAGGACGGCAGGAAACTGACAGAGGTTTGGAAATGATGGAGAGGAGGTGCGAAAATAAAACTGCCAAGAAAACAGACCATGTTATGAGGCATTCCTGTTTATTCTGTCTACATGCGACCAAATCATCAATTCACCCAGGTTTAAAGGTGAAAATCATTTTAAAATCAAAGACTGACTTAACATGTTAAATTAGTTTTATTACTATAAACTTAACTTTTTCCAGTCTGAGCTGCTGTAAGCAAGTACATCTGCACAGATTTCATTTTGTCCAAAAAACTATTCAGTCTCATTCCACTACTTTCAGATTAGCTAGCTAACCTAGCTAACATTAGATGGTAAAAGCAGGTGCCTCTGATATCAGCTCTGGGTTTTACAGGGTGTTTCTTGCTATGAGCCACATCTTAATGTTTCACTTGTCAGTCCTTTTCTGTGCTGCTCAAAAATAGTGAAAATAGCTATCTAAGGCCGTCTGTTTTCACCTTAGCTGGGCGAAGATAGCTAGCTAATAAAGCTGACCTTAGCTAGCTATTTTCACTATTTTTGGAGAGCGTTTAACGTTAGCTAGGTTAGCTTGTTAGCACTGCCGTCAAACTTTTTCTTCATTCTTTTCTAAATTGAAACTTAACACACATCTGCATCAGTTCTAGTGTAATTTATTGAATTGTTCTGTTTTCTGTGCTCACTCATTTTATTTGTGTTTAAATCCATGTATACGGGGTCTAGCTTTATTTTTATTTTCCCTGTTTTATTTGCAGTAGCTGCTCATAAGATGGAGGCTTTAGTATTCAAGGTTTGTTGTTTTTTATTGACCTATACCATGAATCTTTTATTGCATTTTCTTCTGATGTTTTCCTGCCTGGGATCAATAAAGTTTACTGTGTCGTCATCTGGTCTGAACAGGGTCGGATAAAGGAGAAATTTAAATGTTTAACACTGTATTTCTGGTTCTGAGCGCCATTTTAAATATTGAGGTTCCATTGCTGTACATTATTAAACCAAACATCAGTTTTGTCGTCTTCGCTGTGATTTAAAGTCGTTTCGGTGGCGGCGGTGGCGGCGGCAGAGGGGGTTTCTACTTTTAGGACCTGCGGAGGACCGGAGTTTGGTCCCAGTTAATTAAATAAAAGAAGAGAGTGAGAGCAGCTGAAAGACGGAGCGCAGGAGAACGAGGGATAGACGAAGACAGAAACCTGCCGGGGGGAAGGAGGGAGGACAAATGGAGAGAGAGAGAGGGATCAGAGTCAGAGGGATAAAGATAACACCAGGACGTGAGAGAGGAGACGGAGAGGGAGGGATGGAGGGATGGAGGGATGACAGACGCTGCTCTCCTCTCGTCCATAATGAAGCCTGAAGGTCCTGAGGAGCGTCGCTTAATAAAAAACTCAAACTCCCAGAGAAGGAGAGAGTCGGTCTGTCAGGGAGACGCAGAGGAGGAGAGGAGGAGACATGATTTACAGACGATCGGGAAGAAAGGAAAAGAAATGAAGGAGCACACAGGATGAGGAGAAGAGATGAAGAGAAGAAAAGAGGAGGAGGAGGATGTGAGAGGGAGAGAAGGAGAGGAAAAGGATTAGAGAGGAAAGGAGGAGACGACAGGAGAGGAAGGAAAAGAAAGAGATGAGAGGAGAGGAGGGAAAAATGAAGAACACCAGAAGAAGAGATGAGAGGAAAAGTAAAAGAAGACAAAAAGAAAGAGGAAGAGGAGAAAAAAGGAGGATGAGGAGGAAAGTGAGGAAAGGAGAGATGAGAGGAAGAAGAGGAGGAAGGAAAGTAGGAAAAAGGAGAGGAAAGGGGGGGAAGAAAAGAGGACACAGGATGAGGAAACCGATGGGAGAGAAGAAGAAGGAGAAGATGGGGATGAGGAGAGGAGGTGACAGAATGAGGAGGAGATGAACAGGAGAAGAAGAGAAGATGAAAAGAGAGGAGAGGGAGAAAGAAGAGAAAAATAAGAGGAGGACGAGGAGAGAAGATGGAAAGGAAGAGGAGAAGAAAAGGAGGAGGAGAGGTGACAGAGCAAGACCTGAGGAGGAGAAAAAGATGAGAGGGGAAGGAGAAGAGGAGAAGATGACAGATAAAGGGAGGATCAGGAGGAGAAGAAGGGAACAGAGAGACAGGGAGAGGAGGAGGAAAAGGAGAATTCCAGAGGAGGAGGAAAAGATGGGATTGTTGAGTGGGAGAAGAAGAGGAGGAGATGAGAGGGAGAGACAGGAAGGAGGAGGTGAAACGGTAAATGTTGTAAAACCTCCTCCGATCAGAGGAGCGCCGGCAGGCAAACCACACACACACACACACACACACACACACACACACACAGCCTGCAGCCTCTTCCTGTGTGTGTGTGTGTGTGTGTGTGTGTGTGTGTGTGATGCAAGCCTGCCGGGCTTCTCTGTAATCGAGGCCGGACGGACGTCAGGGCTGAAAGTTACAGCAACCCTGCAGCTATGATGTATAAAACACACACTGATAACACACACACACACACACACACACACACACACACACACACACACACACACACACACACACACACACACACACACACTCAGAGCCGGGGGGAGGCTGAGTTGTTTCTTTTCTTTGTTCTGCTTCATTATTTTCTGGATCTTGATGTTTCTTTCTTTCTTCATTCTTTCACCATGTTTTTATTCTCACTCCTCCTCCTCCTCCTCCTCCTCCTCCTCCTCCTCCTCTTCCTCCTCCTCTTCCTCTTCCTCCTCCTCCTCTCCTCATCTGTCATGTCTTCTCCCTCTTCCTCATTTCATCAGATTCACTCGTTTCCTCCTCTCCTCTCTCCGTCATCATGTTTCCTCCTCGTCTCCTCTCTCATCCTCCTTCCACTCTCACTTTCACCTCCTCCTCCTCCTCCTCCCCTGCTTCCTCTGTCGTTTCTCCTCCTCCTGTTACTTCCTGTCTCTGCTTCACCTCCTTCTCCATCCCTTGTTCTCCCTTTCTCCTCCTCATCCTCCTTCCTTTCCCGTGTCTTCTCCTAGTTTTTTCCCACTTTTTTCCTCCTCCTCTCCTCGTCTCATATCTCCTCCTTCTCCATCCTCAGGTGACAGAACGAGACCTGAGGAGGAGAAAAGATGGGAGAAACAAGTGGGGGAAGAGGAGGAGACGACTGCCCATCCTCCTCCACCTGTCACGACTTCTTTCTCCTCTCCTCCAGGTAACAGTTACAGGAGCAGGAAGTACCGGGGCTGATGGGAGATGGAGTCTTGCTCTAAATTTGCAGAAACATGAGCACTACAGAAAAAAATCCTCCTTCAATCGGTTTCTCTTTTAATTTAACGTTCCAGAGAGAAAACTCCCAGCATCCTTTGTTTCTCGTTAATCCACGGCCTCCATTTCTCTCCCTCCCTCCCTCTTTCTTTCTGCTAATTACGCTGCCGGAGCCTTTGATCTGTCCGTTAACCCTCCGTTAACGGAACAATTAGTCAGCAGCCGTTCAGGTGAGGATTGATCCCAGCTGCCCGGCGCCTACAAGGCTTTTAATGGATTTAATTAAACTGCCAGAAGAGTGAGTGTGTGTGTGTGTGTGTGTGTGTGTGTGTGTGTTAACACCCAGAGGACGATCAGAACAAAGTGAAACAGGCCTGAACACAGGGTTGTCAGGGAAACGCAATTAAAATGTGAAACATACGTGTGGCGCTTCGTTAAGTCCGAGACAGGAAAGAGGCTGAAACGACGCCAAACAATATCTATTATTTATTTATATTTGAAATTATGAAACAGTGGGTCAGAAAACAGGAAGTCGAGTCTGTGACAATAATAAATGATTTATCCAGCACTGTAAATCTCTGTATATTACCCATGATCCTCCTCTCCTCCTGGACCAGGAAGTGCCTTTAATAGATTCATCAAGTGTGTGAAATCTTTCTATAATTCTGGACTTTTTGAATCTTTCAGAACCTTTTGAAGAAAACTAACCCGAGTGGAGCGGCGTGCTATCCTGCTAATAGTTTTTAGTTTAAAAATTACTTTTCTTTTCTCACGAATGTCCCAGGAAATGTGATAATAAAGGTCACGATTAAAGATCATCATGTATCGTGAGAGTCGTTAATATAAAACTCAATATTTTTCTTAAAATATACGTTTAAAAACTTTTATCTTTTCTGAAATATTTTTTGCAGTTTGACCTTGTTTGAATTATTTTTAACTGATGTGTTCAGCCTGATCGTTCAGATCGTACCTGCTTTACAAGTTAAAATAATAAAGATGAAGCTGTTATTTAAAACAGTGACATAATGTCACTTTAATTTGTGCACAGTATCAGTTTAACTATATTGACGATGCTCCTCCTGGTTAAACCTTCTCTGCATTATTATAATGTTATTTTTCTATACCTTCGTGCATCGTGTTAATCTGATGGCTCTGGGTTTATATTCAGAGACATCACATTCACATTTAAACTGATAATGAAGAAGTTAGAGAGAAACGACCTGCTGCTCCGACACCTGTCACTCACCCGCTCTGAGCTCTGCTATAGGTCAGAGGGCAGCTGAAGCCCCGCCCCCTGCTACCTGTCAATCAAGCAGAGAGAGGCCAGAAGCCAAACAGTCACACAGGGAGGTGAAAGGAGGAGATTACATGGGGAGGACAAGGGTTGAGGGTTCAATTCCCGAGGGAGCTTCAGGTCAAAATGACGTCTCTCAATGAAAAAGAAAGTTTTGTTCTGTTATAATCTTTAATATTCACTAAATAAAAATATACATATAAAAGTTTAGTGAGTAAAGATCATAAAGTTGTGTTTCATGTGAAACTATTGTAAAAACGGTTTATTGAAACACTCATTCATATAAATTTTATACATTTTCCACAGAGATATGTTATTGTCCGAGGGGAAACTACCAAAATAAAAGCCTGATTCATTCAAGTTTGGTGAAAATAATACAGAAAATATAATGAGATCAATGAGAAGGTCGTCATTTCAGATCATCGTGAAAGTCGTTAACAGAAAATTCAATATTTTTCCAAAAATGTGTTAAGAATTTTTATCTTTTCTGAAATATTTTTTGCAGTTTGACCATGTCTGAATTATTTATTTTTATTTTGAATTTTTCTAATTTGGATTTTTTTTTTTTTAATTTTTCTTTTTTTTTAACTTAGAATTTTTAAAAATTTGAATTTTTTGAACTTTGAATTGATTAATTTTTTTTTTTTTTTTAAATGCATCCCAGTATGTTACCAGGCTTAAAGAGAAACTGCCCTCCAGTAAAAAACAAACCCTCAGGTCATCTGTGGTCGACAAGACAATTTTGTGCCTTTTCCAAATCAAACCCTGACTCTCACAAGTTTAACTGTAAAATCATTTAGTTTGGACGACTTGCTGCTTGAAAAACATACAGTTCATCATCAGAAATCAGTGACTAAATATGTGCATGTTGTGTTTTTTGATCAGTGTTTCCTGAGCTGTGTATGTGCTGCAGTTTTAAAGCAGTTTACAATGAAAAATAAAGGTAGAAACTGCATCGACTCCACAACAGCCTGCTGAGTAATTAAGCTTTTATTGTGAAGTTCACTTGTGTTTAAAAGAGTGAGCGAGACAATGAGGTGTATTGAGGACACTGAGGGCGCGACAAACACAGTGTCATGTCAATAAAGACGCACTCACGCCTCCCTCCATCAGAACAAGCCCTGTCCTCCCCCCTCCTCACCTCCCTCACCCCTCAGCTGTGATTGGCAGGTGGGGGGTTAAAGGACAGCGCTGCTGAGTGGAAACAAAGATGGAGGCAAATGAGACGAGCTGACACACTGAGACACACACTGAATCTTCAGAGTGTGTGTGGAGTTTTAAAGGTATTTTGAACCTGGGCCTCATTTTCCTACATGTTTTTTGGGCGTATGAAACATCGCTATTTATCAGTACCAGACTCCATTGACAAAAACAGGAATTTTACCGAGCAGAATTGGAATACCACTGCCTCCATCTGTTAGTGTGTCTGTGTTACTGTGTGGTACTTTTACTTCAGTAAAGTATCTGATTACTTCTTCCACCACTGAAAGTCACACAGTAACACAAACAAATTAAGAAACAGAGGCAGTGATATTCCAGTTCTGCTCTGTAAAATTTCTGTTTTCCTCAATGGAGGCTGGTATTGATATTTAGCGATGTTTTCCGGTGACACAAAAAGGATCTTCCTCTTTAATAAAAAGCTCTGTCTCTGTAAGAATCGATCCATAATGATGTGAGACACAGAGTCTGTCCCTGTAAATCATTTACACCTGAAAACATGAGAAAATAACACCCAGGTTTGAATATATCCTGTAACTGCTGAGACAGACGTTCATAAACCTGCCGTGATTCGAATCACATGCCCCAGAAAAGCAACAATTTGTTCACATTTATTCACACCAGGATACACAACTGTCCCATTGTACAGTATCTGTCACAGTCGTCTGACATGGAGGTAAATCCCAGTGGAGGCGAAGGACCAGGGCTACGCCGCTAAGCGTTGTATTTACAGCATCGCGCTACATCAGGTTTATTTATGTAGCTCTGGATTCTCATCACTAATTCAATGAATCTCGTGCCCTCACTCGCAGCTGCTGTTCTCTTCTGCAGCTGAACCAGAAATAATCTGGTTCTGAACATGTAATCCTGCTCGTAGCGACGCAGACGACAACATGTTTCCTCTTGTTTATCGGCGGGATTGAACCGCGGCCCGTCACCGTCACGTCCATCTGTCGTCGGACAGGTGTCGCGTCTCTGAAACCTCGGCTGCGAGCTGATACTGGAGCCTCTCTCCTGGGGCTCCGCAGGGGTCTACACCAGGATTACCACACCAGACATCTGGGTGGATACGAGGCTCATCTGCTCATCAGATTAACAGTTTAATGAAGGCGACGATTGGTTTAATTTTGGTTATTAAAGCTGAGCGAGGAAAACACGACGAGGTTCATCCACTAAGACCTGTTTCACTTTCTAAAGCTGAGAGAGGACCAATAATCAGACCAAGAAAAGACGGTTAATAACAGAACCAGGACACCTCAGAGACCTGTACAGCCAATAACAGACAAATAACAAATAAACTCTAAAGCAGCGTTTGACGACAAAAACCAGAAATATCTGTGGTGAGATAATATCGGTTAATTTATCGACTCCACTGACTCCTTTATGATCTTTTTAAAATAAAACAGCTGAAACAACAACTCTGATAACTGATCGATCAGTAATCGTTAATTACTCAAGCAAAAATACAAATCGTTCTCCGGCTCCAGATTCTCACGAGAAGATTCAGACCTTTTCTCTGGACTGGCTCAAAGGACTTCAGGCATTTTGGACATTTTCTCGTAAATTTGCTTTAATTCCAATATATTTGCATTAATTCTCAGAAATATTACCATTAATATTAAAATTAATTATCATTCATTTCTGTGAATTCTCGTTAATTCCAGTTAATTCCCAAATATTCCCATTAATTCTTGTCAATTCCTATATAATCCTGTTAATTCTTGTGAATTCCCATTCATTCCCGCGGAAAGTTTGCAACTTTCCAAATTTGTATGAACATTTCTGGAAAGTTTCTGGAAGGTTTATGTAATTTTACTGGAAATTTCCCTCCTCTTTATAACCCTATAGTTGCAGTGCTACACTTCCATCTCAAGTTATTTCTGTCATCATTTCTTTTTTGTTTTAACTCACACTGACGCAGCTTTGATTCAAATTTTACTTTTAGTCTGTTAATTAAATCTACAACTAATAAAGTTTTACTTCCTGCATCTGTAAACACACACTCTCATGCATGTACACACAGATGAAACACACTGATCCACTCAGTATTAACCCGTCATGTCTGTGTGCAGTAAACATGAAGCTGCTTTGTCTCTGCCCTTTTAAACCGTGGTGGCGGTTAGCCGGGGCCCTCGGCCGCAGAAACAGATCTCCACCTCGCCGCTGAAGGGGCCAATTAAACCGACAACGAGGGGCTAAAGAGCGGGACAATGGGTCTATTCAGCCGCTCTGACAGGCGCCTTTCCCTCAGAGCGTCGGAGGCTTTTGTCTCGCCGAGGGCCGAGGTGTCGCCGAGGTGCGGGAGTGATCGGGGTGAGTGTTCGAGGGCGGCGTTGTGGGTCCTCGGAGCGCAGCCTTTGTGTTTTCGTTTGTGGGTTTGATTGGCAGTAATTATGGGAGGGTTCACGGGAGGGCATGAGCCTGAGCGAGAGGGCGAGGGAGACGGAGAAACACAAACAAACAAACACGTCGTCTGATCAACGGTTTCTGTCAGAAAAACAAAAACGAACGGTTTTAATCATTTCTGAATCTCACTGAGCTGTGTGTAATTAGAGAAGCTTCATTTGCACATGAAATGATGAAATGATGAGGGAGACTCTGTTGTTGTTATCTGCATGTTCATCTGTTAAAGTGATGACAGGGAGGAGTGTAACGGTCAGTCCGGTGGTCGGAGGACGATCAGATTCAGCTGTAAATGTCCAGACGTCAGACACGTCGTCTCTGATTCGTTAAGACACGAACTGCAGTGATTTCCTGTGTTTATAACTCTTTAATTTAAAGACAGTTCTTTAAATCTGAATTTTAAAGAGTCTGTGAAAAGAGGGAGGATGGAGGAGGAGAAGAGGGAGGATGGGAGGGAGGAGAGAGGGAGGAGAGAGAGAGAGAGGAGGAGGAAAGAGGGAGGAGAGGGGAGGACAAAAGGAGGACAGCGGGAGGACCAAGAGGAAGATGGAAGGAGGATAGAGGAAGGATAGAGGGAAGACAGAGGAGAACAGAAGGAGGAGAAGGAGGAGCTGTGGCCTCCTAACGAGGCGTGGAATCGTTATCAGTGACAGGACTAATTATTTCCTCCACTTCGTTAAGACGCAGAGCTAATCCTGTTAGCATGGAGGAGGAGAGAGGAGAGAGGGATGGCAGGAGGGATGGAGGGGGGACTGAGAGAAGGATGAAGAGAGGGAAGATAGGAGGAGTAAAAATGAATGAGGGATGGAGGAACATGAGGTGGAGGAGAAAGAAGAGATGGAGGGATAGGAGGTAAATAAAGGAATGAGAGAAAGATGGAATGATGAAGAAAGAGGAGGAATACGTGGAGGAGGAGAGATGGAAGAAAAATGGATGGATGAGAGAGAGATGGAGGGAGGAAGAAGAAGGACAGAAGAAAAACAGATGAAGAAAGATGGAGAGATGATAGAAGATCAATGACTAATGGAACAGAGAGAGAGGAGGAATGAAAGACAGATGGAGGGGTAGAGGGATGGAAGGAGGACAGGAATAAAGAGAGCAGTGTCTTTTGATGCTGCCCTAACAACACACTCTTCTTCTTCCTCCTCCACTCGTTTATTTACCAATTAGTGAAGCAGGAAGTCGTTAGCGTAACCACAGCGACGCTTCCTGTCGTCCTGATTAGAGCCGAATCTACATGTTCTTTTTTTTTTCATGTGTTCTTTTTAAATCTCTGCCTCTGATCTTTGAGTTTTATGGAGACAAATTGGATGTTAGCAGAGTGTCGCTAACGTCGAGTCGCCGCTGCTGCTGCGGTCTCTATTTTTTCTACTGCAGATTAAACATGTTAAGATTTGTTCTGAGATGCAGTGAATTTCCAGCCAAACTGCCCCGTTAGATTTCCACATTCCTGTGTGTGAGCTGGAAACTGTGACCTGAGGGGAAGGGAGGTGGAAAAGGTCATCGAGGCATTAGAATCAAAAGCTTTTATCTCGTCCGAAACATGAGCGTGCTCGATGAATTTCATGGCGACCTGCCGATGAAATTAGAGCGATATCTGGTTAATTATGAAGATATATCTCAAAGTGACATTTAGTCCTGAAGGGACGGGCTGATTAAAGGTCAGAGAGCGGCTGAAATCAAACGCTTTAGAGGAAATAAGAAGGAGTTCTGAGCGGAAATATTGACAGTTTTGGTAAAGATATCTCTCTAGATATGTCTGAGCAAACAGGAAGTCTGTTCTCTGTTTCTGCAGATAGGTTCAGTGGTAACAGTGTTGGCTAAGGGTAAAATTTACAATCAATTATTGATTAATCATTATTTTTTATTCTGTAAATGTTGGCTGCTAAACAAAGTGTGTTTTTATTCCAAGAAGAAACAACAATCCTCTGACACAAAGTCTTTAAAGTTGAACTGACAGAAAGTAAAAGTAAAAAGAGGCTCCGAGTCAAAATCAACAAATGAACAAACCAAAGCTACGACTGCTCGACACAAACACAACTGAGAGGCTTTTACACACAGAGCAAACCAGTTAGCATTCATATCAAATAATAAAATACATTCATTAAAACGAGTTGTCCCTAGCTAATGTTAGCACCTCCTGGTAAAAGCAGGTACACCTGATATAAGCTCTGGGTTTTACACGGTGTTTCTTGCTATGAGTCACATCCTCATGTTTCCGTTATCAGTCCTTTTCTGTGCTTCCTAAAAAAGCTAACATATCTAGCTAATGATGTTTATTTTAACCAACAGCTTTTTTCAGCGCTTGCTAACTAGTGCTAACATTAGCCGGCTAAGCTAGCTAACTTCCGCTGCCATCAAACTGTGTTTTTCTGAATTTGTTCAAAGATTTAAAATTATCGACAGCAAAAATAAAATTAAAAAAAAAACACTTCATAAAGCCGGTAGCTTACGGTCCTCGCTTTTATCAGGGATTGCTAACCGGCACTAGCATTAGCTGCGTTAGCTAGCTAATGGAAACAGTACCTGGAAACAGTATTTTCATTGGTTGTGACATCACAACTTAGCAAGCCGAAACAGGAAGTCCTGGATTTGTTTTTTGTCTAAGATTTAACTTTTTATGTCGGTAATGATCAAATAAATCCTCTGCTTTGTTTTATATTATTGTTGTTGTTGTTTACAATATGACATCACGACTTCCTGTCTAATCTCTCCCGTTTGTTTTTAACGTTTATTTTCCGGCCTGTTTACTGATCCGAGCTGATGAGTGAGAGTGTGTGTCTCTGTTGTGTCTCTGTTGTGTTGTTCTGTTGTTGTTGTGTTGTTGTGTTGTTGTTGTGTTGTTGTGTCCGGTGCCTTATCTCCCCCAGTCGCAGGCTGTGGAGCCCTGCAGAACATTCCACCAGCTCTGAACACACCGCCAGCTGGCACACACACACACACACACACACACAACACACACACACACACTGATCCACAGTAGCCTCAGACAACCCTGCATTTGGCCCTCACACATCTTAGGATATACCCGAGGCATCCGGCAGGAGAGAGAGAGGGAGGGGGGGAATTAAGGCAGAGAAGAAGAAAGAAAAGACAGAGAGGAGAAAAGAAGAAGAAGAAGAAGAAGACTGGAGATGAAGGAGAAGAAAGAGGAAAATGGCTGCAGTGGAGATGGAGAGAATGAAGAAGAATGAAGGAAGGAAAGACAGTACAGAGGGAAGAGAGAAAGAGAGAGAATGAAAATGTAGAGGGAAAATAAAGAAAGACTGAAAGAGGGAAGATGAAACAGATACAGAAAGGAGGACAGAAAGAACAAGAAAGAAAAGGCTACAGAGGGAAGAAAAAAGGAAATGAGGAAAGGAAGGAAAAAAAGAAAGAATAAAAGAGGGGAAAAGGAGAATATAGAGGGAAGAGGAAAAGAAAGAAAGAAAGAAAGAGTAAAGGAAACAAGGAAAGGAAGGAAGGAAAGAATCAGATCATCTCCATCTTTACAAACACTCAGTGTTTGATCAAAGCCGCCTCACACTCCTTTGAATTGTGACCTTTGACCTCTGCTACTGTGACCTCCAGACATCAGGAGTGTGTGTGTGTGTGTGAAGAAGAAGAAGGAGGAGTAGAGAGAGATGAAAAGAGAGGGATGAATGGGTGGAGAAAAGGAGCAGGAGAGGAGGACGAGATAAAGAGAAGGAAGAAGAGAAGATGGTGGAGAGGAGAAAAAGACAAGAGGAGGAAAAGAAGAAAGAGGAGGAGGAGGAGGAAAGGAAGAAAGGTGAAGGGGGCAGAGAGATGAAAGAAAAGCAAAGAAGAGGAGGAGGTGGAGGAGGAGGAAGGGCCCTGCAGGAGGTGCTGGAGGTGGAGGAGGTCTGGCTCCAGGCTGTGTGTTCAGCTTTAGTTGATGAAGGTTGTTTTGGGCTCAGAGACGAGGTCGTGCTGAGTCAGGTGTGTTTGTTTCAGCCATCTTTATTTTCCACCAGCTGTTTGTTACTTCCTGTCCTGACTGTTTTAAAACACCGAGCCTGTTCGCGATAAACATTTCAGGATTAACGCTAACCCCCTCAGCTGCTGAAGCTGCTTTATTAGACGGATTATCAGACACTAGAAACAAGTGAAAAGCTGATTCAGACGCTTCTTTTTTGTCTCTGAACATCAGTTCACAGCCTCATTAAAAATGACAAATGTACATTAAAATGTTTGTAACGCGCAGACAGAAATAAAACAGCACTGAGTGAATAAACACAAATTAATACATTAAAATTAGTTATTATGATGTTTTCACCTGTGTCTGTTTGACTGATTCTCCAGAATTAGTCAAAAACTACAGAACCGATTTAAACTAAACTTGGTGGAGGGATGGGATGTGGACCAGAGAAGAACCAAATAAAATGTGGTCCAGATCCAGTTAAGGGGGACGAATCCAGGATGTTTGGTGTTGGTGGAGGTATAAGCTCTGTCGAGTGCCATTGTAGTTGTATTTGTGTCGTCGTTGCCATTTATTTTTCAGTTTTTCACAACAAAACAAGTTTATATTTCAGCTGAAATAACATCCAGCTCAGTGCAGAACTCCTCTTTATCAATGTATCAGTCAGTAAACCTCATTTCAGACTGAGAATCTGGTTTTAAACACATTCAGGCAGAAATTTAACGTCTCAGTTTGTCGTCGTCTCGACACAAACTCGTCCCTACGCGCCCACACGGCTGCTGTCGGCCCGACGAGCCGCTCTAATCCATCACATCCCCTCCGTCTGTCATCGCGTCTTAAACTCCTGACACCTCCCGTGTTATCCGAGAAGTCACTTCTGAGCAGTGTTTTCTGGGAAATGGAGTCTCCAGGCGGGCGTGTTGACAGAGTCGTGTCACCTCGCCTGCTGCTGGAGCGAGACGTTTACCACAGCTGACACATGGGAATTCACTGACCTGGTTTAAACGCCGATGTATGGGTTAGCGCTTTACCAGACTTTACACAGATCTACAGGTAAACCTGATATTTACAGACATAGAGACTAAGTTTAACTAAGTTTCGACCTCTTTAAAACACTTGAAGGTGTGATGGTGTTTCAGCTGCAGGGCTCCAGCATGGCGTCTGTCATCAGCAGCGCTTCTTTCCTGGATGTAAGACGACCCGACGTTCACATCTTCACGTCTCATTAAACAAAGTGAAGCAGGTTCAGAGCGATGACGGAGCCGCCTGCTGTTTGTTTTAGAGTCTTTGTTTTAGAGTCTGAAACTCATCACCACACCTGCAGCAGAGGAAAGCAGCTAGAGACGAGCTTTGTCAGGAGTTCAACTCAGTGTTCAACCCTTGAAGTTTTCCAGTGGAAACTGAGTTCAGTCCTTTTACTTGAATAAAACCTTCTTTATTTCTTAAATCGTTGGTTCTATCATAAGTTCAGTATCACTGCGTCAAACTTCAGTAGATGTTTCCAGACCAGAGGAACTTTTTAATAGAACCTTCCACTTCTGTGAACGCTGGACGATAAAACGATCTTGATCTGTCAATTAAGACGATAATAACTGCCCCGTGTGAGAAGTGATTGAAAAGAAGTGTGGATAAAACAAAGTCCGTTTAGAGGGACTTTATTAGCTTCCACTTGAGGATCTTTAAGTGATATCAATGTGCACTGAATCCAAAGCAGAAACCACCATTTATAAAACAACTCACAAGGTGCACTTCACTTAAAAACATCTAATCATTCACACTCACTGACTTCTATAGGAGTTGGTTTTATGGTACTGTCGATCAGCTATTGCAAACTGATAAAAAACACATAATTTCTCAAAAATATATGTTGAAATAATTAAAGTGAAGGCTTTACTTAAGAACCTATGGTGGTGTTAATTATCTAGAACACTCCTGTGCGTTCCTGTTGTATATTATTGAGGATATGACAAAAGGAAATACTTCACGACTCTTTCTGTTACCGCTTGTCTCCACATTCACTAAAGTCCTACAAATTTTTTACTTTTTCTTGTTTTTTCTTGTTTAAGTTTGGAGCCAAGTGAGACGACTACAAGAAAACAAAATTTAACCTCCCACAAACTCTTCAACACTGCAGCCTAATCAATAACAGCAGACTAAAGTATAAAAAACACAAGTACTTTAAATTTTAATCCTCTCCTTTTACAGTGCAACCAGTGTGTGTTTGTGTGTGCGACCAATGTTTAACCATTGCTGCCCTAAAGGCTAAAAAACCCCAACAAAGAAGACAACAAAATGGCTGCCACATATCTTCACTAAAACACTCTCCAGCCTGGAAGCCACTTTGAAATCCTCCTCCTCCTCATCTTCATCCTCCAACCTCCCTGAACATCAGACGGCAAAAAAACCCCAACAAGCTCCGGAGGGGAAATCCAACAGAAAAGAAGAAATATTTTACAAAAACAGAAGAAGAGAGGATGTTTCTCCGTCTCTGTTGGATCACAACGATGCATTTATATTTGACAAGTAGCATCAATAAGTCAGCAGGCGTTGTAGATAGAAATGTCCTCGCACCTTCAGTACATCAGCGTTCAGCGGGGAGCGAGTGTCAGAGGCTGTACGTTCGGAGCTTTTCCATGTTTGTCTCTCAGAATAATCTCTGTCTCTGTATATTTTATTCATATACAACACTAATTTCTCTCTCTGTGAATGTGTGTGATACTCAGGTAGGAGAAAAATAAATAAAAATAAATACACTAAATTCCTCTTGATTTCCAAACTTCCATGTGCGGTTTTCAACCTAATGTTTTATGATACAAGGTGCAAAAAGTCCTGAGACTGTTCCTGTTGCTGACAAGCAGGAAGTTCACTATCATGAAATTTGGGAATGTTGTCCCATGCCTAGGACCAACACAATCCTCTATCCTCTCCGAAACAAACAGATCAAGTCAATAAAATAATTTAAAACACTAAATAAAACAGTTTCCAGTTAAAAATCGATGTTCATCTGTGACGATCTTTGGTGGAACGATGACAAAAATCCTTCATCTGGTTCAAAGATTAGCGTTCAGGTTCAAACCTCTGACCAGAAAGAGTCAGAACTGGAACACACCAAATGTCCAGCAGCAGTGTCCGCTGAGGCTCATGGGTAATGTAGTTTTAAGAGCTGTTCATGACACCAAAGTGTCTCCACTTAAAACAATCTCTTCACCTCTCATAAAATGTCCTCCACACTCAAAAATGTGCACAGTCTAAAAATCAAACTGAACCTCACGGAGACGGAAACACACACACACACACACACACACACACACACATACGACCTACTGGCCTGACAAACACACATCCACAGGTAATGTAATACGACAATGAACCTGAACACCACACACACACGCTGCAGTCACAATAAAGGACTAAACTTTATTTGGGAGTCACACTGCGCTTCAGGGACGACAACAAAGGTGTAGATGTCCACCCCCTCACATACAAACACACACACACACACACACACACACACACACACACACACACCTCTTCAGAGCAGGGCCTGGTAATCCAATATGAAGCAGGTTTGTGTTTGCGACGCCGCGGCTTCAAATCAGCTCTGACAGGACGGCCGCCGCTCGCTCTCTCACGCCCTGAGGGCTCGCCACGTGTGTGTGTGTGTGTGTGTGTGTGTGTGTCACTGTGCCAACCAGTCCTGCCACCACGTCCTGCTAACACCTAGCTGAGCTCTGTGTGTGTGTGTGTGTGTGTGTGTGTGTGTGTTTTGTCTGTTTAAATGTTTGCTCTGTGACCGTGTTCTGGCTTTTGTTTACATGTGTGTGTCTGCTGTGGTGTTGTGTTTACATGTGTGTTTATACTTGTACATTTAATGTCTTATGTTACAGGAGAAGCAGAGCGTGGTCTGCAGGCTGCTCCCTTATTAGTTATTATTAGTTTACGTGTCCATATTGTCTTCTTAAAACCAATTTACATTTTACAACAAATCCAGGTATAAACAGAATCTGGAATCACACACACAGCTGCTGTAAAGATCAACAGAAACATGTTTCTCATTAACCAGACCTGCTCCTTTCTACCCAGACTGCTGTGATTTAAATCTGGTCTCCATCGTCTTTCTTGAAAGTCTCGCTCTTTCAGCTTTAATTTAATTTGAGGGACATTAACAAATGAACAAAATCAGACACCGACTGATATTAGAAATTAGTATCAGATTAGATTCTCATTTAGAGTCAAAAATGAGAAAAGCAAAAGTGCTGTGTGGAATGGTTATTTTGCGCACGAGGCAAACGATCAGGGAAAAGTTAAGGATGTCGATGAGCTTGTATGTAAACAAAGCTACAAAGTGGTGTCACACAAAGTAGCACAACAAACGTGGCGAAGCATCTTAAAGGCCGACAAACCAGTCAGCAAAGCCAGTATTCACTATTTGTTCACATGATGCTTCAAATAATAAGAAAGCAGGATTTCAGATTTGTCCTCTGCTTCGTTCACAAACGTCTTTATTAAAAACTCTTTTTGTCATTTTTGTCTCTGCGATATCTAAAATGGTGTCGAGTATTTTCCTTGGTATCTGTGAGAAACCTGGTGAAGACACACGATGGATTTCAGCGACATTAGATGTTGTATTCTGGTTTCTATTCAACTAAAGGAGGTGCTGTGTTTTTACTGTAACAGCAACTGTATGAAACAGACTGAACTTCACTGAAAACCTGAGGAGATGTGGATATGTTTAGCTCGGATATTTACAGAGTGAGTGTGTGTTTTATTTCAATCTAAGCATGTGTGTGTTTGTGTGTATAAGTGCGTGTCCATGTGGCGAAGGAGGCATATGGGTCAGGTATCATGGGACTGCTGTGAGACAGCTGGCAGAGTGTGTGTGTGTGTGTGTGTGTGGCAGATGGACTGGTCAGACTGGAACATCAGAGCTGCGACCGACCACCACGATGGACGACACCAACAAGCATCAGTTTTATTTCAGTGTGTGACTTTGGGCCATTCTGCTTCTGTAACGTTTTCTTTCAGACCGGTGAAAAGAAAAATACACAATAAAATGTTTATTTTACAGTTTGTGCGTCTGTACGTTTCTCCTCAGTTTCCTAAAAGTTGGTTATTAAGTTGGCTGTGTTGTGTTATCGGGTCTAAACGTGGTAATTTCCTTTGTATCATCAGTCGTTCAGACGCGTCACGTGACGTCCTCTGACCTTTATAATGACGTTTGTATAAATTACCACAAATTTCACAAAAATTCCTGTAAATTCTATCTATAGAAAGTTTTCCACCTGTTTGCAACCCTAGTTGTGTTTTAGACGTTCTGAGTTTAAAATACAAATCTTTAAAGTCAAAATTAGTTTTTCCTCAGACTCTGAACCAAAATATCTCCACTTCAGTTTAAACTTAAATTCACCAAACTTTCCAGTTTTATTCCTGTCTATATGATGAAAGTTTCTACAGAGGGGTTTGTTCATATATCATTCACAGTCTGATTTATAGAACATTTATCCATAAAAACATGGCAAAATGTATTTTTTTATGGCTGTTAATGTTTTCTGACGAGTGTATATATAGTAAATAAGATTTCCAAAATCCCATCTGTAAAAACTTTTTACTCAACAACAAGAGAACCTGTTTTTTTCCAACGTTCATATTTCTGTTAAGTTAATGCAAATGAGTGCATATTTAATTAGATAATGCCTCATTTACATATTTAAACATACAATTGCAGAAAACCTGTAATACAAAAAATCTGTGTTTTAATGTCAGAGATACGACAATAAATCCAGGTCTGATGGTTTTAATCTCCAGTATCACCTGGCAGCTCTGTGGCTCTGTAATGAAGAGACTCCTGCTCTAAATCATTAGCGACGAGGGAGAGAGCGGTGAGGAGGCAGATGTAAAGGATGGAGGGGGAGGTGGAGGGGGAGGTGACAGGAAGTTCACAGCGATACTTGCTTAGACTCACAAAAAAAAAATCCTGCTTTTGCTGCTGGAAACCGGAGCTGCCTCCTGAAAATGTTGAATGTCCCCAATATCTCCTCCCCCCACCTCTGAGAGATGTGTGAGGAGAGGAAGCCATAATGAAACTCCTTCTTCTTCTTAAAGCTCACTGCAGATCTGTGTGGTTTAACTGTTGACTATAAGTTATTAGATGTTATCTGGAATCTTAATTTGTAATATGAGATGTAAAAAATGTGAAAATTATATCAGGATATTTAAATAGAGTCCTGTAGAGCTAGCCCTGAAGTTAGCATCAGCCTGGTTCCTCCACTAAAAGCCAATGAGATTTTTTCATAGTGTTTTGGATTATTCCAGAAAATAAACAGTGAGCAGCTAAAGTTTCTGATCCTTCAGGTTTAGTTGATCAGATCATCTTCACAGATGAACACCACTGTTCTGATGTTTGAAGTAAGAAGCTAATGTTAGGCTATAAACCAACTACACCACGGTCACATGACGTCAACGTCTCCACCACTAAGCTTCCAACTGGTCATTTCATTTAGCTCTGAGCTCTTCTACAAAAGCCTTTCTTCTTAGAAAGTTAGTGAGAGTTTGAAAGAGCGTGAGTAGAAACACAACGAGGCTGTAAAGGTGGACTGGTGAGTAGATGGGTTTTCATGTTAACGTCCCCGACAACCTCTGTAGTCTCATTTAGACACTCGTTAGCAACCGCCTTTTTTAAGACACGTAAAAGCTTCAAACATCAGGAGTGGGGGATTTACTGACCCATTTTATGTTGGAGAATAAAACATGAAAATGTCTTGAGCTTGTGTTAAAACCACAGACCTTATTTCAGACATTTAACCAGAAACACACTGACAACAGGAAGAGCTAACATGCTAACATGCTAACATGCTAACTTACTTCCTGGTTTCAGGATCAGTGCTGCAGCTCTGTATTATAGTCAACAGGTCACCTGTGTGTACGAGCTAATAGATCAAAATTATCTCCTGACTCCTGAGCTGCAGTTTGAAGTTTTCTCGTTTCTACAGAATCGTCTGAAGTCTCTGTTGCTGAGGGAAGGGTGGAGGGGAGTTTTGGAGGACAGGGATCACCATCTCCCTCCTGACTCCTGGTCCTGATTCCCCCAGAGCGGGAGACTCGTTAATCGGTGCAGCGACCTTGACTCGAAACGAAGGAGCCGAGAGCGTTGCTTCATCCCACCGTCTGTCCCCGAGGGGGCATCAACCACGAGAGGAGTCAAAGCCCGAGGGGGGAGGGAAGACGAACGGAGGAGCGTCATGGTGGAGATTGACGGACAGGCGGACGCTCTGGAGACACTGAGGTTTTTAAACGTGATTCTCCACGCTGCAGGGATCAGTGAAGGTCAGAAACTGCTGCTGGATAAAACCGACACGTCGCTGCTCTTAGAGACACTTCATAAAAAGTCTCAGCTTTGTTCTGAAAGTTTATCTCCTCAGTTCTTTCAGCTCGTGTCTCATTTCACACCTTTTTTGTTCGTCCACTTTGAGCGCTTCTGGTTGAAAATCTCTGAGCTTGTCCAGAAGATCCTGATGTTATCCTATCTTCCACCTGCATGTGTCATGTGACTATTTTGGTCCAATCAAGATCAAGTTGGTCACACCTGCGGAAAAGCTGAATAACGAGCCTGAGACTGCAGAACCGCTAGACTCGCTCAAGTTAACAGCGACGGAACATTTAAGAAAAAACGAGGTGTGAACCGAGCCGTAGATTTGGAGAATCAATCAAACTGCCTCCGGCTGGTGGGAAAACAGTCAAACACATACTAATAAAAAACAATTCACTGATGCCAGTCTGTCGAACGAGGGCAGAGATGTCATGGTGGTGTTGTCATAGAAACAAAACCCACGAGCGGCGCTTTGGGGACGCAGCTGCTCGTTACACAACACCAGGACCCAGACTATGTCCACTTTGAGGTGGTTAAATCTAAAAAAACATAAACCTTCTCACCTGAAACCCTGTGAGAACAAGTGGAGGAAACAATGTTTTAATAGACTGATCCCTCAGTAGAAAACTGAGGTAAATGCACAGTGTAAATGTGGATCATTCAGGCTGTTAATCAGCAGCTTCACTTCACATCAGACGACAGAAATTCAGCCTGATTCTAAAACTATTTTGTCTCGGTTCAGGGTTAAAACTCTGCAGCTCCGTCCACACTTTCATCCGTCTCAGCTGTAAGCGAACAGCAGCAGAGTGTGATGGCAGACAATTAGCGAGGACACGTCAACACACACATGAGCAGACACGGTGATGTGCAACAGCCCCGAGGGTGTGTGTTTGTGTTGGGGGTTGGAGAGGGAATGAGGGGGGTTAACATGCAGAAAACAGATGTGTAGCATCTCACACATACATGTTAACAAACATGTGCACACAGCTGTAGAGTTACTGGAGAAGAAGTAAAGTCTGCTGCTGCTTCTGTTCATCAGAGAGAGATGGAGGAGGAGGAAGTCAGCTTGTATTATGAGTGTGTGTCGGTGCAGGACAGCGAGAAGAGCAGCTCGACTAAACCGGAGAGAAAAGACGTCTCTGTTCGGTTCTGTTACATAATCCACTGAAGCTCCGATCTGAACGAGCGCTGTCATTATCACTGAGCGTTCAAGTCTTATTTTCTTATAAAGAAAAACATCTGAAGCGGTTCAGTGCCAGCTCTGCTTCTGCACACACAGACTTTAACTTCTGACAGTGGGAAAGAAAAGAAGAATTTCCAGTGTGACTTGTTATAAAACAGAGAAACAAACCGCAACGCAGCCGCGCAAATTCACAGTGAGAGATGAACATCAGCGGCACCGACGAGTCCGACGAGTCCACAAAGACCTCGACAAGTTTACTGGACAAAAATAGTTCTGGATTAAGCTCCAAGAGGAGTTTACAGAAGCTCTGTCCTCAGTGGAACCAGAAAGCTGGTTTCACGTCAGTCCTGTCGGAGAAAATGGACGACGCCCGCCCCTGTTCACCTGAAGAGCTCAGCGGTCGCCATTTTGACACTGAAGCTCGAAGCTCGTAGCGTCAACGAAAAACCATAAAAGTTACAACCTTCAAACTTTCTGTAGAATCAGTCAGCGAGTTGAACTGTACGTGGAGGTAACCAGAGCTGTTTAACTCACCTCCTTCTACCTGAGAACAACTAATAATCAATCACCCCTGGTACGTCTATTTCAAACAACACAACCTGTGTCACTACACAGGAAAAACGTACAGAAGTACAGATGACATGAACACAGAGTGTGGACAGAAGACTCCAACTGCATCTAAATTAGCCTGAAGATGGACAGGTGATGTGATGCTGGGTTTAGGATGCTAACACATGCTGTTATTTGAGGATTATGGTTGAAAAGTTGGAAAGTGTACATGTGAATTAACAGGAATATTTGGGATTTACCAGGAATTAACTGGGAATTTGCCAAACTCTGGGCTACTTCTCAAAACAAGCTGAGCTAACGTTAGCAGCAGCTCAGCTAACAGCCAAAGAGCACTGGAAAAACACTGATTTTAACATGAAACTGCTTGATTTAGCAATTTTACTGGCTTTAATCACTTGGTCTGTTTGTTCTGGAGAGGAGGAGACCTCTGAGGAGAATTCAGCTCCTGGTAAAAACCTCCTGAACCTTAATATTTGATCATATTCATAACAGAAAGTGACAGATTCTTGCAGGTTTCAGTGCTCATCAAAAAGCATTTAAACCAACCTCAGGACACTGAAACTCTCCACTGAATTTGTTTCATCAGGAAGCCAGCCAGGTCCAATCAGTCGCTATCTAAAATAATCTCGCATGAACGTGCACTGGAAAGTATTTGATTGGCCGAACAGATGCAGCACAAGTAGAACCAGGTTGAGCAGCTTCACTGCAGTGACCTGGTTGAGGTGGTGTAATCAGGGTCAGAGGTTAAAGGTAAGGAAAGGAGAACGGAAAGAGGGATGTAAACAGCTGGAAAACAGGGAGAGGGAGGGATGGAAACAGTGTGTGTGGTCGTCAGACAGACACACACATGATCGCCTAAGTGAAGATCAAGCCCGTGGCCTGTGTGTGTGTGTCGTCTGATGTCGGCTCCAGACTTTCATTAATTAACCAGAAGACGACTTCCACACATCCACACATCTGATACTTGGCTCTGTGTGTGTGTGTGTGTGTGTGTGTGTGTGTGTGTGTGTGTGTGTGTGTGTGTGTGTGGAGGAGAGCCAGGTGTGTTTCCAGGTGGGAGCTCTGCAAGAGGCATCTGTGTGTGTGTGAGGATCAGGTGTTTCCATGTTGCCTTTTACAGCCTCTGGTATCTCGCTGTTTAGCTTTAAACCTCCATTTTATCAACCATCCATCTCTCTCTGTGTGTATAGATAGATAGATAGATAGACAGATAGATAGATAGATAGATAGATAGATAGATAGATAGATACGCCGAACTGTAAATCTGTTAAAAAGACACATAAGTCATTAAAAACCAGAGTTCATCTCGGATTTCCAGCCAGGAAACTTTGAAAATATCAAGAATTTTGAATGGAGTTTGGTGTGTTTGTTACAGCCACAGCACTTCCTGGTTCAGAGGGAGAAGGGGATCATGGGTAATATATACTATTGGGCCTTGTTTCGGTTCAGGAAGTGAAGAGCTCTGATAAGGAGATGAAAACTACTTACTTGCAGTTAGCCTAGCTTAGCATAAAGACAGGAAGTAGCAGCTGTCTGGTTTAATTTTGGACTTTTTAAAAGTTTCTCAAACTTCTGTGTTACTCGTAACAACGAACCGTGAATCATTTAAACTAAGAGCTCATATTTTTACAGAAACACCATAAATAGCTCGGTGTTGTTTGTATGTAGCGTGTCATGTGTTGCGTGTGTTGATCGCTGCAGTCTGGATGGGATGACCTTGTCCTACTTGGTGATTGGTGAGTGGTGTTGCCCGAGGCTACTGCTGATTGGCTGTCAATAAGCTATTAGGACAACAGGGAGAGACAGAAACAAAGGAGGGGGGCAGTGAGGACAGACAGGGAGGGAGGGGGGGGAGTAAACAAGTCTAACAGGCTGGAATCTAGCTAGCGCCCCCTAGAGGCTGTAATGTTCTTTACAAAACTGAATAAACACATTAAAAATAAAAAAATAAAATAAAAAGTGCATTTGTGGTGTTTAGGAGCAAAAAGTATTAAAACTATTTGTTGACAAACAAAAGGGTAATTTATCCAAGTTACACAGGTGTTAGCTTCTTATCCTAAGCAGGTAAAACCTCGGCTAACAGTGTCTGTGCTAACTGTGCTAAGCTAAGCTAAAACATACACAGAGATGAACCTGGTCTCCATCCTCTAATCGGACTCAGTGGGTGAAGGAAACGGTGAAAAACGTACAGACTGTTCCTTTAGCCTGATGATCAGAGCTGCATCCGAAGCTGCTGAAGCTAAATCTGGTGAATATGGAGCGTCATTTATGTGTGTGTCGCTGCTTTGTTGTTGCCTTTTAAAAAAAAGGTCATTCTGGGGGAACTTCAGTGTGTGGCCACAACAATACATCCTGCAGCATTTTACACACACACACACACAGAAAACAGTGAAATACCAACAAATAAACACTCACACTGCGACTGCTGTGATCAATGTATGTGACACTGACAAATACACAATCACTGTGAAGCTCAGCAGCCTCCAGGGCTCACAGTCCTATAGTGTTTGGTGTCGCACAAACACACACACACACACACAGTTGCACAAACACGTGGTGTGGTGGCAGGTTGCTTCAGGCCTCGGGCTAAATCCAGAAATAAAGACAATAGAATAAACAGGAGGAAAAAAATGTGTGTGTGTGTCACCTCAGGGCTGCCAAACACACACACACACACACACACAAATAAAATGTGTAGGAAAAGCCTGACAGACGAGGACAGTGTTTGTGTAATAGTGTGTGTTTGAGACAATTAATACCAGTCAACAGTGAGGCTGCGGTTTAATGAGGGAACAGGCCCGTCGGTGAGCAGGCAGCTGCTTTAATTGCAGCCAACAGGAACAATTTTCTCATTTAAATATGCAAATAAACACATTTATTACAGTTAATGAGACGGTAAAGAATAAAAGCTCCGTGGCTCTGTGACGTTTCGAGTCTCAGTCGGGGTCTGATCGCACTTTATCAACTCATCTGTTGAATGGAAAGTCTGACTGCACCTAAACGCTGCACGTATTTGGTTTGTGCTGATTAGATAGTAAACCTCGCAGCTTAGCGAATCCGAGTGCTTTATCAACCTGGAAGCAGATCCAAATCTGATCTGGCTATTAGGAATCCAACGCCAAGGAAATCTGTGAAGTAGGACAGGGAATATGTCCCAACACAAACACAAGACACACACAAGCAAAACACAAAGGATTAAGGCTAAAGAGGAAACAGATGCAGTTTCTTTAAACAGCTAAATCCAGCCCTGAAATATCCTACACAAAAACTACACCATGATACACCTGCAGTAAGATCCTTTCTGTTTAATCAGAAACAGCCGTTTTCTCACTCAGGTCAAATCCACCAGACTCCATTGACAAAAACAAGAATTTTACCAAGCAGAACAGGGGAGTTGCTAATCTACCTCTGCCTCCATCTGTTAGTTTGTTTGTGTTACTATGTGGTACTTTTACTCATATTTATTATCTACCATCACTGAAAGTCACACAGTAACACAGACACACTAACAGATGGAGGCAGCGGTATTCCAGCAGCTCCTGCTTAAATCCCTGTTTTTGTCAATGGAGTCTGGTATTGATATATTAGGATGTTTCTGGTTAAACAAAATCCAAACACTTCTTCCATGACTGAAATTTATCAACAAGTAAGCTCCTTCTTATTTAACCAGAAACATCAATATTTATCAATACCAGACTCCACTGATAAAAACAGGAATTTTACTGAGCAGAACACAGGAGCTGCTGGAATACCACTGCCTCTATCTGTTAGTGTGTTTGAGTTACTGTGTGGTACTTTTACTTCAGTAAAGTATCTGATTACTTCTTCCAGTCACACAGTAACACTGACACACTAACAGATGGAGGCAGTGGTATTCCAGCAGCTCCTGTGTTCTGCTCAGGTTAAATTCCTGTTTTTGTCAATGGAGTCTGGTATTGATATAAACTGATGTTTCTTACTCTTTAATAAAAAGCTCTGTCTCTGTAGAAATCCTATCCATAATGTTGTCAGACACTTATAACAACAACATATACACATACAGTTTACATAAGAGGAGGAACCCAGCGTCACAAACACAGGGGGGAAAGCTGCCTGAAGTCACGGCCTCCACACACCAAGAGGACAAACTAGTGTGTGTGTGTGTGTGTGTGTGTGTGTGTGTGTGTGTGTGTGTTTTCTGAACATTTACTGAATGTCAAGGATAAAACAGACTCAGTAGAGTCGCTGCCATCTGCAGTGATGGACGACCTGCCAGAGAGAGAGTGTAGGTGACATCTGTGTGTGTGCAGCATTTATTACACACAGGAGCTGAGGTGTGTGTGGTTGAACAGAGAGAGAATCTGCAGAGCCAGACGACCAATCAGAGCCCACCGCCGCCACCGCCGCTCAGACCTCGTTCCCACACATCAAAATCATGACGACGAAAGACAGGCCGCCTCAATCAGCGAGGCCAGTTTACAGCAGGCTCAGCGCCGTGTCGACCAAATCACACACTCCCTGCACCGACCAACCAGAGGAGGCCTGAGCTCTGCAGCTCGCTTCAACACAAACAAAGCTTCCTGCCGAACACTGTCTGGGTCTGTCTCAGCCGTGAGTTCAGACCTGGGGGAGCTCCAGGTGAGCAAACACGACTAATTTCTACAAATAAACAGCGGAGATGCAGTTTGGATGGACTGATTAGCCAGATCTGACCAGAACACCGAGCCACCACCACCACAGCTGTCCAGATGTGGGGAGGTTAGGCTTTTGGTTAAACATTTACTTTGGGGGTGGGGGGGTGGGGCATCTGGACGTCGTTTCGTGCTGTCAAACAGCTCAGGGTGGGCTCAGAGTTCAAGTATCTCTAAAGTCCTGTTTCCTGAGTCTCTCCTGTTTTCCAGATGCTGCAGTGCTGAGTCCGATCTGAGTCCAAAAACTATTCAGAGTCATTCTACTGTTTCCACTGTGACAAGGAAGAGAACAGGAAACGGCTGCAGCTGATACATTTCAATTTGATGCCAGTGAGTGCTAACATTAGCCTGCTAACCTAGTAAACCCAGCTAACCTAGCTAACGTTAGCAGCCGCTGGTAAAAGCTGGTATCCCTGAAATAAGCTCTGGGTTTTACAGGGTGATTCTCGCTGTTGATAAGTTTCTATTTTTAAACTAAGGCGAACAAAGTTTGACGCTAGCAGGTGCTAACCTTGCTAACATTAGCATCAAAAATAGTGAAAATAACTCACTAAGGCCAACTTTACTCGCCTTAGCTGGGCAGCACAGAAAAGGACTGACAACTGAAACACCCTGTAAAACCCAGAGCTTATATCAGGAGTACCTGCTTTTACCAATGCATGACAACCAGTGCAAAAAACAACACATTTATAAAGTTACAGCAGCAAAACAGAAACTTGTGATTACAGTGTACAACTAGAAGTATGTGATATTTGTTTTTCTATCTTCCCTGTTTCATTAAATCCTTATGTGGAAGAACTGGACTGGTCCAGACCTGATCCAGACCTTATCAGACCTCACCGATGCTATCCAACATCTGGTAGAAAAACTGAACCCAGAAGAGTTTCTTAAAGAAAAAGTTTAAAATACAGAATTAACTGTTGAGATTTGTTTTTATGGGAGAGGAAGAACCAAGCCTGAACCCTGAACGCTCAGATAAATCCTTTTTTTTTTCCAAACAGCCTATTTTGTTGTTTAGGTGAGTGGACTTCTTTAATCTAAATGGGAAATTGTGGCGTTGCAGCAGCCGAGTGAAGCGGAGCAAAACAAACACTGCTCTCTCATCAAATGTGGTTTTTCCATATAAATAAATAAATATAAAACGGAAAAGAAGAAAATAACTGCACGGAAAAATATGAATTATCAGCTTCAGTCAAGGTCGCACACGGGCCCTGTGGAGGGATGTCAGCCTTTCTGAGAGTGTGTGTGTGTGTGTGTGTGTGGTAACAGTATGTTGAATTTAAACGTGTGTGTGTGAAGTGTGTTTAGGTTGTGTTTACTCTACACTAAACACTGTCAATTCTGCTCGTCCTTTAACAACCGGCTGCTGCTGCTGCTGCTGCTGGGTGTGTGCTGCCAGAAATCCCTCACTCACACACACACACTATAAACACACACAGACAGACAGACACACACTTTGGCTGAGTGTGTGATGTGAGGAGGAGTGTTGTAAGGAATGAATGAAAAGAGTGGAAAGTAGCCGGTGACGGTTGAGGTTGATTCAAACTCTCAGCTGGAAACCAGCCAACACACACACACACACACACACACACACACACACACACACACGCACACACACACACACCTCAATGAATACACCCCACTCACTCTTTAAAGGAAAATTCTGCAATAAAACAGACAAGTCTGCTGCAGGAGAAACCAAGCCTTACATCTGTGGTCATCATGGGTATTAAAGGGTCATTCCGCTCTTTCTGAACGTTGTGGACTTTTTACTACAAACCAAGGACACGTGGCATGACTGCTGACCTTTGACCTCACCAATAAGATCAGCTACACCACTTTTCCTCTGTGCAATGTGTCTTTGCTTCCAACTAAACCGTCTGTTTGAGGCTCTCTGTATTTGGAGCGTTTAAAGACAGTGGGGAGCTCACTCGTGTTTTTGAAGAAGAGTACAGGAGAGTTTCAGGTCAGTTTGTGGTTTAAACGATTCTTTTTCCAGTTTCAGCGTAAAAACAAAAAACGAACCAATCACCAAACAAAATTCAAACAGGCAAATAATCTGTGATCAGCAGCAAATCAATAATCAATAGTCAATTTTTCAGCTTCATCACGATCCAAATATGAATAAACATGATGCAGCAGCGGCATCAAACCATCACCATGACTCTGCAGGTTTTTACGCACAGAGAGAGAAACCAGCTCCTCTTACCTCGGAGGTTCTGGATCTTCACCGTCACCTCGGCGGGTTCCCGCAGGCTGCGCGCCAGGTACAGACGTCCCGAGTCCCGCTCGATCTGGACCGGCGAGTCCGCCTCCGATATCACCTCGAACCACCGCTGCTGGAACCTCTGGTCAGGCACCGTGAACACCAGGTCCCCGACTCTGACGTGGTCCGGGACGGTCACGGTGTAGGTCAGCTCCTCGGAGAGAGCGCGGGGCCTCCGCCGCGCTCTGCCGGAGCGGTGGACGTCGACGCGCAGGAACGCGGGCTCCCCGATCAGCGCCACGTCTCCGCCGTCCTTCACGCAGAGGCGGAGGGTGACCCGGCTGACCCCCTGCAGGGACCCGACCAGCCGAACCTGTCCGGTCTGGGGAACCACGTGGAAGCAGGTGAGACTCCGGTGACGCGTAAAAGGTGACGCGTCCGTTCCTCTCCGCGTCGCCGTCCTTCGCGTCAAAGCGGGCCAAGCTCGGTACCGAGCGGCGTCAGCTCGTCCACCTCCACCGTAACGTTCCCGGTGGTGAACCGGGGGATGTTGTCGTTCCTGTCCGACACCTCGACCTGGACGGCCGCCGGTCTCCTCAGACACCGCGGCGGCAGCTGCACCCGCAGCTCGTACATCGCTATAAACTCCCGGTCCAGCGCTTTAGCGGAGACCAGACCCAGATGTCCGCGGTGCTCCCGGTGTCCGCGGCGGTGCACAAGCCTAAAATCCGACGCGTAGTCCCCCTGCAGGCTGGCGTTCAGGTCCGCGCCGGGACAGCCGCCGGCTCCGAGCGGCAGCAGCACCCCGTCCACCGCCGTCCCGGCCGGAGAGTTCTCCGCTATGTGTCCGAAGTAGCGCGCTGGATGCTCGGGCTGCGCGGACAGACACACCGGGGACACATGGAGCAGCAGCAGCGGGAGCAGGTGGAGGAGGCGGAGGAGGTCGTGCAGGGGAACCGGTCCGTTTGCAGCTTTGGTCATGTTTCCATTAAACCCGGTTCAGGTGCAGGAGACAGCAAAGTGTCCGCGAGAGCTGATACGGATCCAAAACTGAAGGATTTTATGCGTAAAAATAAAAATCCGCAAAGTCCCGTGCAGCAGGAAAAAGAATAACCTTTACTTCCTGAAACAATTCACTTGAAATCTTCCCAGTGAGCTCCGGGAACAAGCAAAGGGAAACATCAGTAACAGTCTCAGTCCTCTACACTGAAGTAAAAATTCAATCAGGGACTTTTACGCACAAATAAAAGAAGAAGTCTTCTCCTCTCCGGTGCTCCGGTAAAAAATCTGATCACATCAGCAGACAGTAATCAGTAATCAATAATCAGAGTCCATGAGTCTCAGTTCAGTTCAAATATTCTCCCGTACAGATGATGATGATGGTGATGATGCGCCAAGTTGCTCCAGAGTGTCCGGAGCGTCTCCACCGGAGGATGGATCAGACTGACGGGCACGGAGACACCCAGCAGCCTCCATGTGGCGGCACGTGGCACCGCCCACCCCGGAGGAGAGGGGCCAATCAGAGAGCAGGAGCCGGGCTGAGTGACAGGCCGCAGGACCCGCCTTCTGACAGGCTGAGTCAGCTGAGAGAGAGAGAGAAAGTTTAGAACAACTCATGGTCCTGACCCATGTGAGACCGTTAGATCTGATTACCTGTGATCCTCTCTGTCAGGTCACAGGAGCAGGTGCAGGTCAGGAATGTGATACTGGTGGTTATGGAGAGGATTCTTACAGAGACCGAGCTTTTTATTAAAGAGGAAGATTCTTTTAGTTTAACCAGGAATGTCAATATATATCAGTACCAGACTCCATTGACAAAAATAGGAATTTTACAAAGCAGAACACCGGAGCTGCTGGAATACCACTGCCTCCATCTGTTAGTGTGTCTGTGTTACTGTGTGACTTTCAGTGGTGGAGGAAGTAATCAGATACTTTACTGAAGCAAAAGTACCACACAGTAACACAGACACACTAACAGATGGAGGCAACAGCTCCTGTGTTCTGCTCAGTAAAATTCCTGATTTTGTCAATGGAGTCTGGTACTGATATATATTGACATTCCTGGTTAAACTAAAAGAATCTTCCTCTTTAATAAAAATCTGTCTCTGTAGGAATCCTCTCCATAACAGTCTGAGTCTGTCAGTGACAAAACAAACTCTTTATTTTCCAACGTTTTGGGGAAAATAACTGAATCTGTTTGATTAAATGAAGTAAATACAAACTTCTATATAAACCTTATGTGTTTATTCAGTTAAGGGAAATTCTTACATAAACATTAATCACACATATAATTCATGATTAAACAAAAAAAAAGGTATAATTAATTCAATCAAAGCTGACATTAATTAAGTTATCCACGCTGACATAATGTAATTTTAAAATAAAACAACACATTGTTGTTTCTGTAAATTGTCTATTTATTACCAAAGTGTTAATCAGTAATGTAGAGACTATGGAGAAAATATGAATATGTTGCATTGAATGTGTTCTCACTCACCTGTTGTGATGTGTAGCTGAACAGATTTACAGCATGACCTGCTGTTGACGTCAGCGTGAAGATAAGTCATGTTTCAATGCTGCAAAAGAAAAAGACAGAAGTGCCCTTTAACCAAAACTGTCCCTTATTTATTTATTTACTGTAATTTGTGCAGACTGGCCCTTTAGATTCACATCAGCAGGTTGAATGAGTGGGTTTTAAAAAAGCTCTTTTCTTTCATTTGCTTCCTCCCTCCTGTTTAATTATCTGTTTTATCCCTGTTGTGATTGATTCCTTCATCCTCGCAGTGGGAATTGAACCACAGACCCTGACGGCGTTAATGCCTTGCATTAAAAGCCTCGTTTACTCGTCTCCTGTCCACGGTAACGATGGCGGCCTGCAGCAGCGTCATTTATCAACAAGGATCTTTTCAATAAAGGAGCAATTTGCTGAGATCAATCTGTTTTTTTTCACCTGTTTCCTGCTCTGTTGGAAACCAAACCAGGCTCGTCCTGAGCGAGCGAATCGTCCAGGAAACCTCTGAAGTTTTCAAATATCTCATTTCATATCCACTTTAAAAACGGTGGAATTGTCTGCACATGTTTTTGTTTCTGAGGCTGAATGAAAAGCCTCAGGCCTTTGATCACAGACTGGAGGAGGAGGAAGTGGGTGAAATGACGTGATGGGATAATGACACGCAGCAGAATGAATGAATGAATGAATGAAAGAAATCACTTTCATCTCTGAGAAGCTCCTGTCTGAATGTGTTCAGATTCCAGTGTGAAGTTATTCTGGAAATAATCTGGACCAAAGTACATCTTTAAATACATTACAGTGACATTTGTCAGCTTTATGAAGACGTCAGGATCTTAGATTCTTTGATATATTTTTTTCATTCAACTAAACATCTGGAGAAAATTTACAAAAATGACACGTAACAAAGACGAACCCAGAGATAAATCCCCTCGTCCTGACCGGGGATGGGAATAGTTGGGAATAGTTAATCAATGGTCGATTATTGATTACAGCATTAAGATTTCATTGAGCACAAACACACTTTCTTTAGCAGCCTATGTTCTGCCATGGACATTTTCAGTATGAAAAATAATGATAATCTATAATTGATTGTTAATTGGGTCACCTGAGGGAGGGTGTATGCTGTTGAAGGACCTGAAACACCTGATGATCTCAGGAAACATCACTGATGATGAGTCCCAGTGCTTCCTAGGATGTATGAATAAATAATATAGATATCACACACACTTTTATTTGCTCCGGAGTTTTTATTTTCTGCAATAATCCAAAAGCCCAACTGAGAAAAAGGTTGTGGAGTGAACCAGGGTGATGCTAACTTCTACTACTTCTACTACTGGTTGTCCTAGCACAACATTTACACCTAGCTTATAATATGTCCTCATAAATACATAAATAAGTTGCATAAACTGGAGTGCACACAACTAAACCATATGAAGTTACGTTGAAATGTATTTCAGACAACAATGACACAGCAGAGGACACATGTAAGACTTTAAACTGATATGAAGGAATTTTCCTGTCGCCATTTTGACTCGTAGCAGCTAGCTAACGTGTTGCTAATGTATGCTAACAGCTACATTTCGAGAGCTGAAGCGCTAGTTAACGACCTTTAAACTTAAATAATGTTCCACAATCGACACAAACGCAGTGTCACTCTCTTTTTTAACGTTTGTGACATGCAGAGAGTGTTTTCACGGTGTTACTGACCTTTATAAATCGATAAAAACGTCAACCGTTCCCGTTTCCGGTCCGGACAGACGGGCTGATTTGATTCGTTCATGCGAGAAGAAACAGCCGCTGATTAAGAACTGATGCTGGCAGCGATGGTTTCCATCGTTCGGGGAGTAGACAAAGATATTTTCTTCATACGTAAACACGGAATGCAGGTAACTTCCTCCTCTCTGCTCCGTTTGTTTAGTGAATAAAACACAGTCGCTGAGCGTTACAGTGACACATAGCGGCCATTTTGTGAATGACCACACGCCATAAGCCTGGTTATATTGAGCATCCGAACTCAAACATGAAAAGTCAATGTAAACCCTGCAAAATTACAAATAAATGAGGAAGTACTAACTGTTAATAAGACTGATAATTGCATATTTTGGAGGTTTGGTCAGTAAAAATTGTTTTTCGGGCTGGTAGGTTTCAAAATAGTCAATGCTGAACCCAGAATATTTAGATGATATTTAGAGACATAAACATAATGTCATATTGACTAATTACTGAAATCATATCACAGTGAAAGCTTCAATTTTTATTGTTTGTAGAGGCAGAGAGACAGAGTTTGAGGTGGAGACCTGGACTGAAAAGGGAAAATAAAAGATTTAGTTGCCCGATTTTTTATTTTATTTATTTAGTTAGTTTTTCAACTTTTTGTTTGGAAAGCAAAAACAATTCTTTCTTTCTTTGTTTTCTGGGGGAAAATAATTTTTTTTGAAGGCAGCTGGGATCTTGACCCATCAAGACCTCCTGATTCGTCATGGAGCCAATTGAATCCATATAAGGCAGAAACAGTAAATAGTTTTAAAAGTACATAATGATTCTGTTTCTACAAGTTCAGATGAGCAGGAGTCCTCTGGTCTGTCTCTAATGTCTCACAGACTGAGGAGCTACTTTTAAAGCTTTGTGAATTTCTCTTAGACCAAGAACTTAGGAGCCTTAAAGTGACTGACACAGAGTTTCTCCTAACTCAGCCACTTTTAGCCTCAGGATGTTTTGTGAATTCATCCTCTGGAGACCACAGAGTCACTTTAATCTGTGTCCCTTTTAATTTGCGAGAAAGTAGCTCTGCTCCATTTCATGAGAGGGTTGTTCTCTTTAAGACATCTTTAGTGAAACTTTGTCCCTGAGGTCACAAGAATCAACTTGACATTCTTGCGTTTGAAATTTAGCTTCGGTGCTCAGCGGCTCTGGTCGTAGCCTGCGAGCAGCTGCTGATGCTGCTGCAGGCCTCGGGTTTGTTCCTGCTGATTTCTCTCTCTCTGCAGCCCTGTACTCAGGCGACATGTTGGCTGCAGCCTCCAATCAATCGGTCACGCTTCTCCAAGTCCTCCATCAGGAAACACTGAGAGAAGAAACTCCGCCTGAGTGGAAAAAGGCTGTCACAGACCAGACGTGGGGAGAACACAACACATTCTGCCTGCATGTGTCTGTCAGCTTGAAAAAATGCAGCTTGATGTGCCCATGTTGTGTGTTTAGTTGGTGGATAAAACACCACAGCAGCGTGTTGAATTTATGAATGACTGAAGAAAGGTGTCTGAGCAGGTAAATCCCTGTTACACCGGCGCTAACATTAGTTGTGGCTGATTGGATTGGAACTGGATGGTGCCAAATCCCCAATAAAACATTTCAGTCAATCCAAATCAGCTCCAGAGAGAGGAACGACATGAGCTGGCTGGATTTTTGAAGACTGTTTATTGGCAGGTATCCAGATCAGGTGAGACACATTAAGCTGACGAACAACCAGGAAATGTTTCTGACTGTAATATTACACCATAGATACGTCCATGCACACAAATCATTTACTCATCTGTCAGACAACACTAAAGTTTCAAAGCAGCAGGAGACCTTGAAGTGAGAATGTAGAACTAAATCTTTTCAATAAGACAGAGCAGCAGTTGGTTCTGCCATCGGGGAACCACAAACCAGGTCCTGTTTACACCACAGCAGTTTTTGCATAAAATGGTAAACCTTAGTTGCAGCTTTTGTTCACTTGATAATGGAGTTTTGGTCCAGGTTCCAGGGTGTAATCTTTTGAAAATGCCCTTACCATCGCTGAGGAAACTGGTACTACGGCGAGTCACATCGCCATCTACTGGCCTGGTATGCACACTACTGCGTTTTCAGTGCGTACGAAAATTGTTTTCACAACGTTGTCATGTGAACATGTACCTCAAATTATTACTCACACCTGCTGCATGCATGTCACCTTACCACACTCCATTTGTTCTCAACAGAAACAGTCACAGGACTTTTTGATCACACCTAGCTCATATCATTAAAAAATAGGCACTATATTAGTAGTTTAGGACACTGCTGCAGATTCATCAAGTTACATCGCCATCTACTGCCCTGGCTGCACACTACTACATTTTCAGTTAGTGTGCACAAAGATTGTTATTTCCTTGATGTGTGAGCTCTGAACACAAAGGAAAAACTTTCTCATATAAACAGGGCCTTTGATTCTCCATGGGTAACCAATGGGGTCAGTGAATGGTGGAGTGGGCAGTAGATTTATTTCACAAACTGCCATGAGAGTGGGTTGGGTAATCGTCTTTAAATCTCGGAGAGCAGAATTTTATATTACATCAACTTTACATCCTGTAAACACAAATTAAACATGGCAGGAGGTTTAAAGGTTTTGTAGGGAGCCTGAATTCATAACCTCAGTATTCTTAAAACCCTGGCTACAGCCTGGATGCCGATCATTTAAAAGATGCCGACATCAAGTCTTTTCAATGCACAAGCCTTAATTATTCCAAGACTTTACAAGGTCATCTCTAAGTATTGCTATTACTTTAATTTAGGTCCAACCTGGTGAGATTACTGTGGTGATTTTTACAGACAATTATGTAATGAAAAGACAGGTATTATCCTAACGTTTAATCAGCGTCTCAGATGTTACAGTATTAACCTTCCATACCAGGTTCTGTTTCACACAGCGATGCTGTATGTTTTCACCCAGAGGCAGCTTTGCTAAATATACCCGTTGTTCTGCACACACCTTGACAACCTGCGATCACACTGGGCCTCATTTCATTATGCCGCATGATGGGATTTCAACACATGCAAACGAGTTTAATTAAGCTGAAATTAATTAGTCAGTGGAGTGTGAGTGAATGGATATGTAAATGTGCAGCAGCGTGGAGGAAAATCAGATCACATGTATAATAGGGTGGAAGATAAAGAGGTTTAATAGCACGGCGGCAGCGAGCTTGCAGCGTATCATTAACTGCTAAATAGATGACGCTGTGTAAACATGATTACCTCCGAGCTCGTCTAGACAGGAGAGATCAGCTCAGATCAACAACCACAGGAGGAAAAATCAGAAAGCTCATGTTTTTAAAAAGAGTTTTAAAGTTTCCTTTTAACCCTTAGAAAGTTCAGGATCACTCCTCTTCCTCCTCCTCCTCCTCCTCCTCCTCCTCTTCTTCTGCAGAGGAGAAAAAAGCGAGTGAGCTGTGATGAAAGAGTGGACTGAGTGGTTTTGACAGGACATTCGACACCGTCAGCTCCGTCACACTGCTTCACTGTCGGCCTGGACTGCTGCAGTTTGGCCTCTGACATCTGTCAAATGCTGAGGAGGAGGAGGAGGAGGAAGAGCCAGTCTATCTCTACGTAAATAATCAATAATGGCATTAAAGCATTTGAACCTGGTGCACAGAATATTATTTATTTGCAGCATTAAAATGAGCTGGAGTCCTGGAGCGGTGCAGAGGTTTATATGTTTACTCCTGATTTATCTGAGATAAACTCCAGATAGACTGAAGAGGAGGAAAGAAGATGAAGATGTAGAAAGAAGAGGATGAAGAAGAAGGAAATAATCTCTCACACATTCTCCTCAAAACCCAGAATCCAGCTCAGATAAATGATAAACAGATAAATATGAAGGTGTGGAAAACTAACAAGTATGATATCACTGTACAAGTTTAAAGAACTGGTTTCATTCTGCATGTTTGAGTTGGTTTAAGCTGCAGATTACCTGGAGGAGGAAACTGCAGACCTGTAACACCTGTCCGAGGTCAACAGGTCAAACAGGGTGTGAACAGTCTTTATGATGCTCGAAGCTGTGGAAAGGTTCCGATTTTTTTAACCTTTGAAGAGCCTTTCTGTTTTTCTTTAGCAGTCTCAGGAAATGCAGACGCTGCTGTTTAAAAAGAAATCTCATTCAACATCAATCGGTTTAGAAAATCCCAGTTGTTTCCCTTTAAGTTGCTGTGTGAGGTTGAGTTTTATCAGTGATGGAGGTTTTCTTTTTGCTTTATAAGCTCCACAGTGACTGTGTGTGTGTGTGTGTGTTTGCATCATACAAGGCCATGGACAGGAGGTTGTACTGATGTGGTGTACTGGTGTTTTTGGTGGAGGCAGAAAGAGAAGGAGGCGACTTATCTACAGGTCAGAAGAAGAGATGTGAAGAGAGTCAGGCCAGAAACAAAAAGAGGAAAATAAAAAAAAAACTTTATAAATAATATGAAGAAAACAACTTTATATAAACACCTGAATCAAAAAAGTTACACAAAACTTAAACGTAGTTTTGTTTAAGCACTTTCTTCTTTCCATGATTAAATATGATTTAATGCTTAACGTACATGTTGCTGACACCTCTGAACTTTTACTTGAGTAGGACTCAGGGAGCGTCTGGTTTTCAGGTAACACACAGACTGAACCAGAACCTCCTCCACACTGTGGTCAGGTTAGGTCAGTGGCAGACTGAGCCGACGTCCTCAGGACAGATGGTTTAAATTAAGAGGAGGAGGAGGAAGGTGAGCGACCGTTATCCTCCACCCTCCATCTGTCCAAAATGTCATGAAGCAATCTGAGAACCATCAACCTGATGGACGAGTGAGGAACACATGTTTAAACCAGGCTGATGTGTGTGTGTGTGTGTGTGTGTGTAGATGAATAACAGGCCCAGAGTGACATTTTAAATTGAGTGGTATTTCCCTTTAAGTACAAAGCTGAATCTCACTGTTGGACGAGACTGACGAGTTTCTGACAGACACAAACTGTGTGATTACAACCTCCTGTACGCACACACACACACACACACACACACACACACACACACACACACACACACTTAATGACCAGCAACAGCAATAATAATTAAAGCTGCGAGCAGCGTTGAACGGGCCCTCGCACCCGGCGTCCGTCGGGGGAGCGGCGACCGCGGGACCCCGGCAACCGCGGGGTCAACGCAGGTCGCAGGGCACACGCTGGCGTAACAGTTCACACTTCCCAGATGTAAAAATTTTAAATAAAAGCTTTTATGCTAATTATTTTCTGTGATAATATTATTCAGAGCTCATCATCTGTGACAGATCATGGCTCTATTGACTGTAACCTCCCTGTGGCAGCTTCTCACAGACACAATCAACTCCTCTTCCCCTCCCCCCTCAGACACACACAGACACACACACACAGAGACCCCCTTCCAAAAACCCATCAAAGAGTAATACAATGGCTCCATCTGTAGGATAAAGTAGAGAGTCGCAACAGGAAGTTACCCCAAAATCTGAGGTTTCAAACAGGAAGTTGGGTTTCCGAACTTTGACGGGCCAGAACCGGCACACGCTTCGACCCAAACTCACAATTTTCGGAGCCAGTCTTCCAAAAAATCCTTAAGTCTGTCCTGACAACATTTGAAGTGAATCTGGTCACCCGTCTAGAAACTGGACATCACACTATAAAATATGTCATTTCCTGCTATAAATAGGTGGTGCTACAACAATTGTATGAATATTGACATATGGATGTGTGCAGATAGGTACCATTAACAATCCTGTAAAGTTTGATGCAGTTTGGACAAAGTATGGCCGAAATATAGCAAATTTAAAGCAACTTCCTGTTTTGTGGCGAGTGATCGAACTTTGAGGGGCCATAACTTCCACGCCCTTCAATGAAAAGTCCGAAACTTTTGCAATTTAACTTCGTCTATGTCTTAAGAACAAATTATCAAATTTTGAAGTCAATCGGATAATGCGTCTAGGACTAGTTCGCGTTCAAGCGACCCCTGGAAATGGCCAAAAACACACAATTTTTTCACCTTCCGGTCAAAATAAAAATACTTTCTGTTGGGTTTAGAATATGGCTCCAAGAGACTTTTTGGTGCGTCATGGGATGTTACATATGTGTGCAGATTTTCAGATTTTTAGGCGCAACGGGCTTGAGGGGCTGTTCCGTTAAAAATGTAGGTGGCGCTACCGAGGCCATTTTGCCACACCCATGCTCAAGACCCCTAATTTCTTAAATTTTTCGCCGTGCCTGACGCGTCTGCAAATTTTCAGGAGTTTTGACGCATTTTAAGGCCCTCAAAAAGGCGATCAAAGAGGCGGAAAAAGAAGAAAAAAATAATAATAATAATAATAATAATAAACCGAACGAAAACAAGAGGGTCCTTGCAACTCGTTGCATGGCCCCGTTGGGCCCACGCAACTCGTTGCTCGGGCCCTAATTACGCCTGACGGACAGATGAAGGAAAAAAAGAGTAAAACACATGATGGCCACTGGAGTCTTCATGTGTTCAACACTGCTACACACACACACACACACACACACACACACACACACACACACACACACACACACACACACACACAGTGGCTCTTTGAAGCTATTTCTTTCCACTCTGTCTCTAATAGTTGTGTTTTCACGGAGCTGTCAATCAGCTCATACCGACAGACGTTAACTGTACGACGCCAGGTTTCCACACAAAAATAACTTTGTCGGGCTGTGTAGATGGACTGAACACAAACACACAATTGTAAAAATATAACTTTTATTTCTGTGTCACCAAAAACTTTGTAGAATAACTTTTTAAATCAGATGCAGGAATGAAACCACCTCGCACACTGGTAAACATCCGCTGAGAACAGGCTGAACCTAAACACAGCACCTGCAGGGGATTGTGGGTAAGACTTAATTCACTTCTTCGTTCTTAATCACCTACTTTTTTAAGACCTCACCACAGAGCTTGATAAAAACCTGCTGAATAACGTAACAGGCTCCAGATCGACCTTTAACCTCTGGATCTGTGTTGGATTCAAGACGACAAAGAGCTGACTCAGAAAATCTCCAAAAGTTTTAAAACAGAATCTCTTGATTCACAGCAGTTTAATTTCTGCTGCTGGTTGGGACCTGATGAGGATAAACACTGAACCATGTCTTTGAACAGGAAGTTGTTTTTGACAGATGACTGGTTTATTTTACTGTGAAACAGAATAAAGACTTTTATCTTGATCTCAGCTGTAGAATGTGTCGACAGAGATCGCCTCCATCTTGTTTTCACACTATTTTTTAACACTACGCTGCACAATAAAGTGTCAGCTAACGAGGAAAATGATTAAAATGTGTTTTAAATGCAGTATGTTACACAGTGTTAGTACGTTACCTGGTGGAGTCACCTGTGCTCAGTCCCAGTGGACAGATAATGTTAAATAATGTACTCTATGTTGTGAATTATAAATAAAACAATATTTCATATTGACAGAACTTTATGATTTTTCTTAATCTGTTTCTATCTCAGTGTTAAATCCATGTGACAAAGGAAAGAGACAGAATTTTTACCATGCTGTTATATATTATCTTGTTTTATATCTCATCTCTTTTTCTATTTTTGGCATCAGCTCCAACAACCAGGTCTCAGGTACGAGACAATCTGTTGACTTTTGTTCACCAAAGCAGCAGCTTCACACTCAGATACTGCAGCTTAGCATCAGTTCAGCTCATGGCTCTCATGTTTGTCTCAGTCCAAAGCAGGAAACTATAAACTATATACTACAAACTCAGGGAGGTTGTGTTTTTCCCCGTCCAACAGCTTCACCTCTGGCTGTAAAGCACAGCTCATCAGCGACACTTCAGCAAAATGTCAAACACGTTGAGGTGAAACACAAGAGTAAAACCTCTCAGCACGTCTTCATATCAAAAACCAACAGTTTAGAGAGCTGTGAATCAACATGAGCATCGGTCCAAACCCTGAGCATCTGTATCAGCTGAGGAGCAGGAAACAGCGAAGCGTGCAGAAATGCAGCGCTGCAGGCTCGCTCTCTGGGTTTTTTGGAGGGGGGTAGAAAAGTGACAGAGTCAGGAGATTCTATATTAAGATCTTCTCCTCCGACAGCCAGTGTTTTTAGCCCGAGTCATCCCCCCCCCTCTCTCCTCTGCAGGCCGTCCTGCTGCTGTCGACACGAGGTCGGCCTGAGACGTCAGGCTGTTTATAAAAATCTTACATATCACATAAAAAGCTCACATCTCTACAACACTGAGTCTCTGTGTCGTCCTCTACTGAAGAAGACGTGCCGTCACCAAACGAGAGGAGACGTCCGTGTACAGTAACCCAGATGTGCCAAGAGGCCTTTTCCACTGCAGGAAAAATCACAGGTGTTACTAATAACACTGACAATGGAGATGTGTTTTTCCTGTGGTGCAAAAGGTTGATTGTGGGACTGATTATGGAAAAATAGATGTTTTTAAAGCATCAGCAGCAGCCTGTTTCTGCGAATCCGCCCCAGCTGCTTTTATCTAAATTTCAGTGCAATGAATTTAGCTCATAAATTAGTTAAAACCAGTAACGTCAGCTGAAATTACTGGCAGGGGCTGAAATGCTGCTGGTTTTAGTAGCCGACCTCAGGGAGTCTGAATCTGATGATTTACAGGTCAAAAGACATCAGATGTCGGAGTTAAAACGCGGTCAGCTGGTTGAAAAGTTTAGATAAAACTGCAGTAACAATCAATAAAATATGCTAATTTGCTTCCTGCCTCTGTATTAAAGGTGCTATATGGAAGTTTTTGCACAGCTGGAGGACTGAACTTACAGGCTGGAAGCAGGCGGAAATAACTACTCTGTTCAAAGTTCATAAATACACCTACAACCACCTAGCATATCATATCTACTTTCTTTAACCTATAGACAAACTGAGATGTAAAAACCACAGGTTGTGGTTGCTAATGCTAGCCAGCTATCCTAGCTAACATTAGCTGGTAAAAACAGGTACCCCTGATCTAAACTATGGCTTTTACAGGGTGTTTCTTGCTATGAATATCTTCATGTTTCAGCACCCACAGACTGTGTTATACATTTAAAAACTGTAAGTCATAAACAGCAACCATTTCCTCTCTCTTGTCACGAAAGCACTGAATCACACTGAATAGCTAGCGGATGCTAACGCTAGGTTAGCTTGCTAACACTAGCATCTGCTTATTATCAACAGCTTCCATTTCCTTTTCTTTTTCTGGTCACAAGGAAAGTAGTGGAACGTTTTTTGGACTCACATCAGTTCAAACTACACAAGATAAAAATAAAAAAACAACAGGCTAAAACTAAATGTGGCTAAAACTAATACATAATTTCATCAAAAGATTAAAACTAATAAGTAAACAGCTGAAATAAAATGAAAGTAAAACCTGCCTGGAAGGAAGAATTTAAACTGACTGAATGTAAGGCAGAGCGCTGTTTTTAAAAGAAAGTCCTGGTAGAAACACAAACACTGTGAAGTTGAACAGTGTCTCTCTTCACTTCAGCTCTGCCATTTGTCAGATTTCTCTCAATAATCTTTTTTTTTTAACCCACAGACCCAGTTTTCAGCAGCTCTCAGCCTCAGGACCTGCAGGAAGCTTAATGACCGTGGCCTCTCTCTGCTGCCGGCCGCCCTCTGACTGACGGCCTGACGGCTCTTGATGAATGATGTCCTCCGCCTCGACAGGCCAAAACCAACGCCAGGCGGTGGGAGGTGATTCAGCTGCTAAACATCAGCCCTCCGTCTCCTCTGAGGCCGCGGTAATGAGCCCGCCGCTCCAGGTTCAGCGTGGGCCCCGCCGGGGGCCGAGGCCGAGGCCGAGGCGACGAGGGCCGAGCGTGACGGAGTGATGGAGGGCTGGTGAGGAAATGAGGGAAAGGGGCATGTCACCTCTGTCAGGAGAAAAGCTCATTCCTCCAGGTTTTTCTTTCTTTCTAACCTTTGTCCGTTGAAACTGGTGCAGCTCCATCTGTCTTCTCCTGCTTTATATTCAGACAGAGAGGCTGCCTTTGTCTGCTGTTTCTGCTCGACACACTGAACCGTTTTTTCTCTTCGTGTACACATCAAACAGATGAGATACAGCATGTTGTGTGTATTCTTGAACTTTGGAAACATTCAGAAAATGTCAAGCCACAAAAACCAATCTGCATTCAATTAAAGTCACTGCAGTTCATTTTTAGTCCTAGATGACGGACACGAGCGGCATCTCCATCAATGTATTATTGAAGTATCAGAAATGTCAAAATTCAGAAAACCTTTTTCACGCTTGCTTGAAGAGGAATGAGAGATGGAAACATCTGTCCTGAAGAAACACTGATGTACCAAATGTTCAGGACACATGACTGACCAGCTGTTTCTGCTTCTAGAGAAGAAGATGAAGAAGAAGATGGAAAAGAAGAAACAGCAGAAGAAGAAAAAGAAAATGACGACTAAGAAGAAAAAAGAGGAAAAAAAGAACATGAACAGAAAGATGATAAAGAAGAAAAAGAAGCAGAAAGGAGAAAAAAATAGATGACAAAAAGATGACAAAGAAGACAAAAATAAAGAAGCAGAAGAACAAAAATGAAGACAGCAAGCGAAGAAGATGAAAAAGAAGCAGTAGAAGAAGAAAATGAAGAAGAGGATGAAGAAAAAGAAGATGATGAAGACCAAAATGAAGCAGTAGCAGAAGAAAAAGAGGAGGAAGGAGGATAGGAAGAAAAAAGAAGAAAAAGACAAAAACAAAGACGTAGAACAAGAAAAAGATGAAGAAAGAGAAGATGAAAAAGAAGAAAAAAAGAATATGAAGGAGAAGAAGAAAACGATGACAACGAAGACAAAGAAAAAGAAAACAGAAAGAAGGAAGAAGATGTCAACAGTTTTTGGTTGATTGTAAATTGTGTGTTTCAGTTGAAGAACATGTAACAGAACCGTTTATATAGAATCATTAAATGTGTGGAAAAAAACATGAAGTTCTAATCAGTAATGTCACATCATTGATATGCCGACTGTGTTTGTCCATGTTCCATATTTCTCATGACGTCCTGAGAGCTCCACGCCTCGACCGTCAGACACACAGCTCCCTCTGTCCAGACATGAAATATTTCCATCCTTGAGAATCACTGAGCCGTAAAACATCAACGTCTGACCGTCAATTCTTCACCATCTGTCCCTGAACACTTCAGATTCAGAACTCTGGTTTCTTTCTCAGAGGTCACAAACTGAGAGGACCAACATTTTCTTTCTGACTTCACTCTGTTAAAATCATGTTGAAAACAAATCTAACTTAATATACAGAGAGTTAAAGATCACTTCAATCATTCCTTCTGTCCAAACTGGCTGTGAAAACATTCCTTCATCAAGTGACTTAACGTTATTAACTGATGCAGAGCTGTTGATGTGTGTGCAGAGGGATGAATCCTTTTAGCTGGATTACCAGGACAAAATCCAATATTAGTACAAGTCTCTTTTCAGCTCTGGTTTGGTCGCCGCCACCACAACTCACCATCGTCTCTACAGGATCAGATTATATGATTGTTTTGTCTTTCGTGATCGTCAGGTTACGCATCAAAGAGCCGGAAATTCTTCAGCGTCTCAATCAGGAAACTGGCAACACAAGAGGTTTCACTGCGATCGATCATCACCAACGTCCTCGAGTGTTGTTGGGGAGGAGTGTATCAATGTCGCACCAACAGGTGGCGATATAACCCTAACGCCTGTTGTTCAACATGAAGGAACACATCGTACGAGACATCACAACAGACAGGCTAGCCTGGAAGTTAGCATCAGCCTGGTTCCTCCACAAAAAGCCAATGGGATTTTTTCATTGTGTTTTGGATTATTCCAGAAAATAAACTGAGACCAACTAAAGTTTCTGACAGATTTTATGTCGGAGAATAAAACCTGAAAATGTCTTGAGCTTGTGTTAAAACCACAGACCTTATTTCAGACATTTAACCAGAAACACACTGACTCTGGGACGAGGGACCAGGAAGAGCTAACATGCTAACATGCTAACTTACTTCCTGGTTCATTCATTGTTCATATTCAGGTTTTTTATCGGCCACAGCATCATTGTGTCACAATCAGGCTTCAAACTTGGAGCTAAAAGAAGCTAAACAGTCCAACAACCTCTTTTATATCAAACTGTCATGTGATTTACTGTTAATACAAACCAACCAGTCTTTTCTGAAGCGCCGTGGTCCGACCCCGGAGCTAATCAGTTGGTGACACTCTGCTGTTTGTCTTGGCCTCAGAGTCCAGTGTGACAGCTTTAAAAAAAACACCGCTCCATCACCAACACTCACAGACAGACGTGGGTTGAGTTACCTTCACTGTCGAGGTACAAATGACGGCTTTCTGTACCGCAGCTTTCAAAACTTGTCCGACTGACACTGAATACTTTGGCAAATTAGCAGTAAAATCCCCTGAAAACCTTGACAGGGAGGAGAAAGTGTGGGAAAGAATGTGGATTTTCTCTCTGTCAGATACAAAATGGAGGTTTTAACGCCTTTTTCTGGGACTCGGGGATCATTAAACTCTCAACAGGTTAAACAGCAGAGTCGATGTTTGATTCTCATCAATAACTCCCAACAAACCAGTGAAGGATTAATGTTCCTGTTTACATCCGCTGTGTTTAGGCTGTTTAGTTTTACCATTACAGACGGCTGAATTTAAACGCCTGTGGACAAACAGAGCGATTGCACAATTATGCTTTTGAGTTTACTGGAAATTGGTCGCTGCAAGTTTCACTCTAAATCTATTTGATGTCCTCAATCCAAAGCTGTTTAAAACAGGAACTTCAATTACATGTCGTAAAGGGATTAAACCGAGAGCTGCCGGCTTCGCTCCGCAGTAACACACAACATCGAACACTCGCTGGAGAAAGTGTTTCATGTTGTGTGTTTACAGCACAGATTAACACTGTACATGTGAGTCTGTGTCGCTGTTAATGTGATTATTGGTTCTTCATGTAAGATCCACTCAGACACATGCGACCGATTAAAGAGAATTTTACGCTTTCACCACTTTCCTCTAGGTTTTCAGTCCAGGTTTGTTGTTCTGCTCATGTGCACAGAGTCAGGATGTTGCACAGATAATAAGCTCTGATGAAGACAGATGGTTTTTACAGCAGAGTATTCGACGCTGGTGTCTGGATCTCTAAAGTCCCTCAAAGATAAATGTCCATAAATCTGTTTAGAAATCATCTTTAGTTCATCAGATTCAGGCTTTCGTGAACAGGAACCAACAGCAACACTTCAAACTTCACCTCGGTTTAACAAACAAACATGCAGCAGCTTTTATCTAAGATGCTTTCACTCCTGCTTTGTTTGGTCCGAACATTTGGACTTTCAGACTTGTGAGTTCGTGAACTCGGTCCGGATCAAACCTAAGCACGGTTCGGTTTGTTTTACAGGAAGTTGAAACAGGCTCATCGTCAATTAAACAATAGAAGAAGAAAAATAATGAGGAGACAAAATATTAAACTGTAATCTGGTCCAACGATGAAATCAAAAGTCAACTTTAAGACTTTCATCTCATTTCTTTAAAGATTTAAACATATTTGAACTTCAGGACTGTGAGTCTTTAAAGTGTGTGAAGGTGTTTTCACACCTGAAAGTCTCACACACAGTTAATCCAGTTCATAATCTCGTTAATCTCAGAGCACAGCTCAGCAGGCTGCTGTGATGCGTTCACTGACACTGAGGAGAAATGACACAAACTGAGGCTGAGAAACAGACGAATACAGAAAAACACAACGTACTGTGTGTTTAGATGGAGAAACGACATCGTGTGCAAACTCTGCCACAATGTGTGTGTGTGTGTGTGTGTGTTCATGTGTGTGTGTGTGTGTGTGTGTGTGTGTGTTCATGTGTGTGTGTTCGTGTGTGTGTGTGGGGGACAGACAATAGACGGAGTCTGTCGCTTCAGACGATCTGACCGTTGGAAAAAGTGACGGAGGGATTAACACAGCGACAGTTTCAGAAGCGAAACACAAAACCACACACACACACACACACACACACACACACACACACACTCTCTCATCTGCCATATGTTCTGCTTTTGTGTCTCATTCGCTGCAACACACTTTAAACACTTTCACAAATATTCACACACACGCACACAAACAATAACAAGCAGCAGGAAGTGTGTGTGAGAGTGTGTGTGTGAGTGTGTGTGAGAGTGTGTGTGTGAGTGTGTGTGAGAGAGTGTGTGTGTGTGTTAACCACATGTGACTGTTAATCTTTCACCTCCTCCTCATCTTCTCTAAACTCTTCCATCCTTTCACCTTCACCTCCTCCCTCCAGTCTTCACCTCCTTTCCTCACTAACCTTCAACCCCCCCCCCCCCCAAAAAAAAACATCTGCTTCCACATCTCTTTAATTTCCATTCAGTCATAATTTTGTCGTCACTTCTCTTCAGATGTCATGTGACTTTTCTTTTATCCTCCTTTTTTTCTTCACCTCCCTCCATCTTGTCTTCGTTTACTCCTTTCCATCTCTCCACTTTATTCTTCCTTTATCTTTCTACTCTTCTTCTGTTTCTTCTCTCTTCACCTCTCCTCCTCTTTTTCTCTTCCCTTCCTCGTCTTTTCCTCTCTTCTCTCTCCCATCCTTTCTCTCTCTTTATCTCTTTCCCCTCCCTCCTCCTCCTTCATATCTGTCTTCCCTTGCCTCCTCTTTCCTTCATTCTTTCCTTTGCTGCCTTCCTTTCTTTATCTCCCTCCCTCTCTCCTCCTCCTCCTCCTTCTCTCCATCAGCTGGATGAAGTGTGAATCTGAAAAAACAAAAACTCTCAGAGTCGACTTCTTGTTCGACGTCGGATCAAACAGCAGAAATAATTCACACTCTCTCGTCTATAAATATAAAATCACAGCGTCTGATCCTCCGTCGCCGTCGCAGCGGCTCACGCCAGCGAACGCACCACATGTCCTAATATGCTGTAATATGTTGAACAAGCCGCGGCCTTGTTGAACGCAGCTTTGAAGATGATGCAACGCGATGGACGAAGCGAGACGCTTCTCAAAGAGGCTGAATTCAATGATTTAAAAAACATCAACCAGGATAGAAAGAGAGAGAGCGGAGGAGAGTTTGAGATGATATGAACAAAGACGAGTGTTTATCAGAGGCAGTTTGTTTTCCAAAGAAATAAATTGTTTAAGAATCTGAGAGCAGACGCTGCTGTGGGTTTCATCAGAAACAGTAGAAACAGTCTGAAGGAGAGGTTTACTGAGGTTTTTATCATCTTTTAGCTTCTTGGTTTGCGTCACAGTAAAAACATTTCCACCTGTTTTTAGGCTTTAATGTCAATTTATGCATCAAAAACACGGAGGTGGAAACACTGGATATGAGGTGAAAGAGATTGATGTGCTGATAAAAACAAAAAGCAAACCAACAAAATATTTCCAGTTTGTTTGAAATTTAACTGACGTTCCTAAAATCAAAGTATTAAATATAAACCACGCAAAAATCAACTCAAACTATCAACAGAATGTGAAGAAATAACAATATCACAGGTTAGCATGCTAACAAGCTAGCCCTGGCTCGTCTTGTAGTACCGCTCTCTACCTGAAGAGGCGATAGTGAGTCTCTGTAGTGTCCAGTCTGCCAACATGAGAGGACGAGGAAGAAGCTCTGCTCAGAGGACGCGCTCGAACGTTGCGTTCGGTAACTAACCGCTAACACTGGCGTTGTGTTCCGTCATTGGAGACGCTCCTGCCGAGTAAAAGACTTAGTTTGATTCTGAACTCACAGCTTTTAATGCTAACGTTAGCCACGTTAGCTGTTATGACCCTCGTTCCTGAGTGACTCTGGTTTTTGGTTTCAGAGTTTGTCATCCCCTTGCTGCATCTTTTGTGTTTTCAGTTTTTGTTTTATTTTGGTTTTCTGTTCCCTTGTGTCTTGCTTACTTCCTGTTTTATTTTGGTAATAACTGACGAGTTGTTTGTCCTGAACTCCCAGTCGTGACAGTAGCAACAAAAAAAAACTTACATATAGCACCTTTAATGGCACAGAGAGGAGCATTAGCTTCACCTCTTAATATTCACGTAACGGTAGTGGATGGAATCAAGGTTTAATTTGCATTTTCTTTGGCTAATTTGCTGGAAATTCATTTAGAATTTGCTCTAAACCAAAATATGTGGATGATATTTTGCAAACTGGGCTTTTTTCACTCTCTAACCTCCATGTTTTCTTCCAGTGTTTGTAGCTTTAAGGTTTTCCACTCGACCTTTTTAATAAACCTGACAGATGCACTTGGAGAATTAAACAATGCACACGACTTTCCAGATTGTTTCTTCTCTCTTTAAATGAAACCATAAACCCACCCCGACGTTCTTGGGGCAGATTATAGCATCTTTACTGGTTCATCATCATCAAACAGCCATAATCGCATTAAAACAATCGCCCTCTGCGGCGTTAAAATGTGCCCTATTGTTCTGAGGCAGCCAGGTGGAAGAGCAGAGGCGTTTTCCTTCCACATTATGAAGACGCTGCGGGTGTCGGCGGGTGATGGAGCCACGCAGCCCGCCGGCTCGGCTGACGTGATGGGAGAGACAAGCGGAGACACCAGCTCTGGGCCTCGTTACTCGAGCTCCATTAAGCTTTACACTGAAATTATACCCTCATACCTGTTGTCACGGCGATGCACTGGACTGCAAACGTTTATCCGGGCCACAGGGCTTTAAGGAAAAAACAAAAAAAAAAGAAGAAAACGCCCACGCATCACTGCCGGCGAACGTTATAAACTCGCTGCAACCAACACGCATCAACGTTACACCCTGCAGGTCGCACATTAATACACAAACAGGATCTGAATACACATTAATGCTGGAATCTCTCCTGACACATACGATCCTCTCACATCTACATTCAGAGGATCATCTGTGAGGGAACGACCGCTAACGTTCAGTAAAACACCTGGATTATTATGATGCAGAACGAAAGAGTTGGACACGACTTTACAGCCTGACAAGAAGCAGAAGAAATAAACAGAGAGGTCAAAAACATTAAGATTAATCTGAATTCTGAATTAAAGTTGGAAGAAAATGGATTTCTGAGATGATAATAGCGTTGATCACGACCTCAACACACTGGATTTCTCCACGTTTAAGCTCAAGAAACTGGTTAAAAAGTGTCGTCGGTTTCACCTGCTGTTCTTGTTGTTTCTAACGAGTTAGCGAACGTTTTGGACGCTGCAGCCGTGCACACCTGTAAATCTGTACACGAGAAAATGACCGAAGAAGACGCCCCAACGTCTGTCTGTGTGTGGGCCGCAGACATTTTAAGTTTTCACATCTTCAAAAGGCTTTTTAAAGGTTAAACCACGGTTAGCTTAGCTTTAGGTTAGCGCTAGGCGAACGATGAGGGTCCTGACAAGTATAGAAAAGTGTGTGTGTGTGTGTGTGTGTGTGTGCTGACACTCAGGCAGTCTGTTTCATCAGAGCTCCGTCTTTCATCTCCACAGCAGCCCTGAACGCAGCAGACACACTGGGTGACACTGACACCCAGGGGTCCCTGAACACATCATCGCCCGTCCTCCACACTTCAGCCTGAAAAACCCTGAAATCTCCAGATACCACCAAGACACACACACACACACACACGCACACAGGGAATCACAGAAACACACTCACTTTCATTTGTACAGATGGGACTGTGGCAGACGTCACATCCATCCTCATCAGCATCAACAGATCATCTCTCTCTTTTTTTCATTTCCAGTCATCGCAAATTCCAAGAGAGAGATCTGACTCTCAATATGTAGACTCAGATTGTTATTCTGTGTGTCTGACAGCATTATGGACAGGATTCCTATAGAGACAGAGCTTTTTATTAAAGAGTAACATCCTTTTAATTTGACCACAAACATCACTTCATCTCAACACCAGACTCCATTGATAAAAACAGGGATTTTACCGAGCAGAACACAGGAGCTGCTGGAATACCTCTGCCTCCATCTGTCAGTGTGTTTGTATTCCAGTGCTGGAAGAAGTAATCAGATACTTTTTTATAAGTAAAAGTTCCACACAGTAACACAAACAACCTAACAGATGGAGGCAGCAGCTCCTGTGTTTCTGCTCAGTAAAATTCCTGTTTTTGTCAATGGAGTCTGGTATTGATATGAAGTGATGTTTCTGGTTAAACAAAGGGGATCCTAGTTATCCTTCAGGTCTAGATTGATTTGTTCAGTTTGCATTAATCTTATTTCAGGATAAAATTATTTGCTGCAGCAGTCTGGGCTTTGCTGCCTTGCTCAGCAGCACACAGACAGAGCTGTTGAGGAATCAAGCGTTGATTGACTTTTTAAATGACTCCTCCCAGAGAATAACTGATAAAATCAGCCGTTTGTTGATGAAATGAGATGCAGTCACAACCTTGATCTTTCTGCTTTCAGAGGTTTTAGTGGAGAAACGTTAAGACTCAGCTCTTTCCTTAAATGGAGCAGAAGAGCACTCTGGAGGGGAATAATCTGGGGGCTCGGTCCGGCACACCGAGCCACCTGACCGCTCTGAGATCGGCTCGGCATCGGGCTGACAGAGGGGGGACGCGGGAGCCTCCACAAACTGGGTCGCAGAGGGTAAAACCGCCCGAGGGCAGCTTGGCTGACACCCCACATCTAAATCACCGGTACACGACAAAGAACTACGAGAGAGCGGAGGAAGCTGCATGCATTATGTGTTTTAATATTCAGAGTTTGGACGAGTGGATGAGATCAGTGCGGTGGAGCCGAGCCATTTGGCTTCCCTTCAAAGCCGACGGACGGATGAAGGGTGTCGACCCACTCGGGTTCAAACGGAGATTCAGTTTGTTCAGCAGCTCAGATTAAAACCTACTCATTACACTTTGTCTTTTTTTGATGAGAAAGACTCAAAAACAAACTGAGAAGGATTCCACCGCTTTAAGCAAATAAATCACCTGCTGAATTATTAATTAAAGCCAATTCACAGACTGGTTTTTTGACTGTAACTGATAAACATCAGTGACACATTCAAACCTTTATTTCTGTAACAAACAGCCAGGTTACAGGAGCTTTTGTTTCAGATTTGTCAATCAGACAAAGCAACGGAGCACGACTTCAGATATTTATTTCTGTTTGTAGACGTTTGACAGATAATTTAACTGTCACCAAACACAGGAGAGACATGAAATAAAAAAACATTAAACAGTTCTTTCTGATCTTCGTCTCACTGTGAAAGTTTCTGTTCTTCATTTCCTCTCACAGAACATCTGAAAACCTGAAGACAAAGCTCTTGATTTACCAGTCGATCGATGTTCCAACCCTCATGAACTGTAGGTCGTGACCGAAAGAAGAGTTTGTGGATGAAGTGAGTTTCCTCTGCAGGAGCTCTGAGTCGATCGAAAGGAGCCAGTTGAGGAGTTGAGGAGATCTCGGCTTCGTCCTTTGGAGGGTTTCTGAGTTTGTCCAACTGAGAGGAGACTCTGACGTAGATCAAGAACCTCGGGATCCTCCAGGAGGAGCTGGAAAATGTTGCTGTGGAGAAGGAAATGTGGAATATTCTGTTTGTCCTGCTGCCACCACGACTAGACCTCAGGTACAAGAAGAAAATGTAAAAGGTTTGTGTTGCTTTTATTCTTCAGGTTGAGTTGTTATAATTTCTGTGTATCTGAATCACTTTCTTGAGATTTCGAGAGATCTGGAGAAAGTACATCTTTTTTTTAATGTTAACGTTAAAGAAATAAAACTTAAAAACCAAATTATTAAGTTATTTGTTAGTTGTTTCAGTCTTCACTCGTTCTTCCATCAACATTTTTTATTTACATACTAAACTGTTTTTAAAGAAGAAGAAATCTCTGTATCTTTACATTCACACTGATGCTGTTGGATGTTTTTCCTCATCAGCAGAATTTAAGAAACATTTTATGACAAATAAATTCGAGCTATAACAACTGGTCGGTTCATCAATGAGTCAACTGGAAAAAAGTTAATTGTTTAAGTCTTTTTTCAGTCTATAATACATGTACATGTTCAGTGTATTTTCACAGTAAACTGAATATTTTGGTTTTCTGGATGTTTAAAGAAGCTGTTTCTGACATTTTATAGAACGAACAACAAATGAAATCATCAAAAATAATCAATACATAAATGAATAATTATCCATAAATGAAAGACGCATCAGTTTCAGCTCTGAAGTAAAAGCAGTTGATTCACTGAATGAAATATTTTCTACTCTTCCTCTATTTTTACCTCCTCCCTCCGTCTCAGCGTCGCAGGTTGAACTCAGAGGAGCTGCGACTGTAATGTGAACGAACACACACACACACACACACACACACACACACCTACGAACCAAACACGCCATCAAACACAGCGTTAAAGACAAGTGAAGGTGTGCGTGTGTTAATGTGTGTGTTTGAAAACGAGGTCAGCTGCAGCGTTTCCGACACACTCCTCTCCGACTCTCTCTCTAACCTTTAGAGGATCCTGCCGACACTCAGATTAACTCTCACTGAGGGTAAATCCTGGACGACAGCTCACACACACACACACACACACACACACACACACACACAAGCTCTCGATTTCCTTCTCAATCTCTTGCACACACACACACACACACACTCTAGAGACTGCATAAAGTAAAACCACAAACTCACACAAGCTCTCAATCTGTCTTTAACTCTCTTGTGTACACACACTCACACACACTCTTGTACCATCACTTTGCAAATGTGCACACACAAGCTGTCTTTAGTTCCCTCACACACACACACACACACACACACACACTCTCTCTCTCGTGCACGGCGCCGTCCTGAACTTCGGGGATCTGTGGGTAAAAAGCTGACTTGATGTGACGGCGAGGTGTGCAGACTCTGCAGAAACTCCCGCTCTGCAGATGGTTGATGTGAACCTGCAGCAGCTGTCAGATCTCTGTCAGAAACCGCCGCCACGCTTTTTATTCTACAAGCTCATCCACCCTCCACCCTCCACCCGAACCCTCCACCTCGCCTCGCCCCACAGGAGTTTGTCAAACCTGAACCGATCCTCCACGTGAACCATGGGAAAAAAGCTGCTCCAGTTCTGCTCGGGCTGACTTTGCATTTTGGCGACAACAAACAGGAACAGGAGGAAACTGAAATCTGGAACATTTTCTAACTGAGCCCCAAAAAAGTTTTTTAAAAAATCCAGAGAGCAGAATTTTAACATTTGGGTCCTTTGGGGTGATTACAAGTCTCCAGTGTGGCTTTAAAAAGTGTGCAGAGAAGCAGGAATCAACACCTTGGACCAGGGATGGACGGCATCGTATCGTTTGCGATATATCGGGAAAAAAATTCCCCACAATAAGGATCAGTCATCCCGGGATAATAACAATAAACTCCAGAGAGTTTTAGGAGTTCTTGAAGAAAATCTTGTGACATCTTTGTTAAGTTTCCAGAGAAGTTTAAGAGATCTCGCCAAAAAATCTCACGAAAAAACTCTGCGAGATCTCCAGAAACTTATGTATGAGATCGCAAGGAAAATATTGTGAAACCTAAACAAGATCTCTAAAGAACCAAGGAGGGGCAATATAAAATTCCCCTTAATAAGAATCAGTCATCCTGCGATTATAACGATAAACTCCAGAAACTTTCACCAGATTTCAGAAAACTTTACATGATTGTCAGAAACTAGGGAAACGCATCGTTTGCAAAATTCCCCACGATAAGAATTAACAATAACAATAAACTCTAGTTGATATTTGTGTGTGTGACACATGAACGAGAACAAACATGGCGGAGTTGAAGCTGAGGAGGAGTTCATCGCTAAATGAGGAGCTACCCAGGACCCAGGACCCTCTGAATAACTGTCCATGAAAAAATGTTTAAGCGACGTCAGCAGGTCGCGTGAGACGGCGTTTTTTAATCAAATGTCCAAGAAACGACACGTTAACAAGTGACAGCGCCCTCTGCTGGATGTAGTAATCATGACAGGTGAGAAAAAGGTAGAATTTCATTTTAAAATCAGTGGAAAACCTTTGACTTTACTGTGAGGATGAGCTGCTACACAGACTCTTGATTATTACGATCAGACCTTCTTCATCACTTCACCCTCCTCCTCTTCCTCCTGATCTGGTTATTCTCGGTGATGAGTCTGCTGCTTCTCCTCATCATAAACCTGGATTTCTGTGTCAGAGTGTCAGGATTTTCCAGCTCAGATTCCCACCAAGGAGGAGAGGGAAGCGTTTACTGACACACACACACACACACACACACACACACACACACACACAAAGTACGAAAATGTAAATGTGCACAAATACAGGAGGAATATGATACTCTGGATTTTTCTGCCTGTAGGAAAGCTGCAGAACATCTTACCAACACACACACACACACACTCACACACACAGTACATGCATTCAACACGCATGTACAAATACACACATCACACACATACAAAAGGGGATTATTATTATCACACACTCACACATATGCAGGAAGCTTAAAACTGTTTTTTAAACTCACACAGTCGACGACACAAACAAACACACACTGACACATGACAAGGCTTTTAAGTGACTTCCTCTCTCTCTCTCTCACACACACACACACACACACACAGACACACACACACACACACAGACATACACACACACAGTATCCCCTGTGTAGTCTAATCTCAGGGAAAGGGGAGCAGACTGAAATGCTAAAGCAGACGAGGATTTACAGCATCGTCTTTCTCCTCTTCCTCACTTTGACTTCTCCACAACACACACACACACACACACACACCTACAGACACACACATCTGCACACAAAGCTCATTCAGCATTGATATAAACCTGAGCTGCACATGCATGAAATGTCGTCCCTCTGCAGCAGAAAACTGAAATATCAGGTCGCCTCAGACTTTTAAATTTCTCCTCATAACAACAGACTGAACTGATGATGTTAGCCTAGCTTAGCTTAGCCTAGCTTAGCTTAGCCTAGCTTAGCACGAGGCAAAATGTGGTTGACCAGTAGCTTTTGAACAGACTGGATAATGCAACAATACTGCAGGTTGCCTTTATTCATGGTGGACGTCTATAAGCACTACAATACCCATGCGCCTCAGCCACCTTTAGCCACCTGAAGAACACCTCAGCTGTTAACATTAGATTTTAATGCAAACACTTTAAAATCATCAATGTTAGGGAACCAGAAATGCTAAACTGTGAACTTATTTCTCTGTGGACTCTCAATCTCTTAATATTTCCTCCTTGTTTCCTGTTCAGAGACTTAACATCATCTGTCAAATGAACAAAGGTCGAGTGAAGGTCACTAAAATAGCTCTCCCCACTTTGCAAACTCTATTAAAGTTTTCAAACCTCAACCAACATGAGGAAAAACATCCTTACATGCCGCTGCTAAAATCTTCATTTTTCCATTTATTGTATTTTTATCTGTATCCTCTCTTTTTTCTGCTGCCACAATGACTCAAGATTAGATGAAACTTTAATGATCCCTGTGGGGAAACTGGGTTCCTGTGTCTTTTCTAAAGTTATATAATACAAAGAGCTTTTACTTAAAAACAACCTCATACACTCAGTGTCAGTAAAAAAGAAAGTTTTAGTTATTTTATCTTATTTTACTTCTGTTTCGTTGCATAACAAACCTTCTTTACTTCTTAAATTTCACTGGAGCCAACACAGGAGCATTGTAGTGTCAGTATTAAACCATGCTGAGTAAATTAACTTGGATGTGATGCAGGCCAAAGAAAAAAGCTTTAAAGTAATGAATCACAGGAGGCTGTTTTCCATCTGTTTTTGCAGCTGTTATTAAGGAGAAATCTGCTTCAGAAAGGTGCATGATAAAGTTTTCACTGCACTTTGACTTACTTTTACTTATGTAAAGTATCTGATTACTTCTTTCACCACTGAAAGTCACACAGTAACACAAACATTAACAACTTCCTTGTTCTTCAAGGTGAAATCCCTGTTTTTGTCAATGGAGTCTGGTAGAGATATATAGAGATGTTTCTGGTTAAACTAAAGGATCCTCCTCTTTAATAAAAAGCTCTGTCTCTGTAGGAATCCTGTCATCATGCTGTCAGACACTTAGAATAACAACAATAATGATAATGCTAATGGTCTGACGTCATTATGCTCATCTGCAGGTGCTTGTATCACAACAAGAACCACAACTACGCAGCAATAAAAGAAAGAGAAGAAGAAAACTACTATTACAAGGATACATCACTGTGATATAAGGTATTTTCCCCCAAACAGCTGAGTGGTTGGTAAAAAGAAAATGTTCAGTTGGTGAGATTCAACGCTCAATGCTAGCTCGTTAGCTACACTGGCTAACATGCTATCCATGCAGTCCACCTGTTTTTCTTCACAGAATTATGACAAATCTTTTAAAATAAACTCTAGGAAAAAACATAAGGTCAAAGCTAGGGTTGCAACATTCTGGGAATTTTCAAGGTTCAATGTGGGAATTAGGCAGAATAACCTTGAAATTAGCAAAATCACATGTTAGCCTATAACAGCGAACTTAAATGTAGTTGGGAAAAAAAACATCTTGCAATATAATCTTGATTAAAACAACCAGATAATAAATCAGAAATGCTAAATGTAAGCTAGCTGTTAAATCAGATATGCTAAATGTAAGCTTGCTAGCTGGTAAAACAGGGATGCTAAATGTAAGCTTGCTAGCTGGTAAATCAGATATGCTAAATGTAAGCTAGCTGCTAAATCAGATATGTTAAATGTAAGCTAGCTGTTAAATCAGATATGCTAAATGTAAGCTTGCTAGCTGGTAAAACAGGGATGCTAAATGTAAGCTAGCTAGCTGATAAATCAGATATGCTAAATGTAAGCTAGCTGTTAAATCAGATATGCTAAATGTAAGCTTGCTAGCTGGTAAAACAGGGATGCTAAATGTAAGCTAGCTAGCTGATAAATCAGATAAATCAGAAATTTACCAGAAATTTTCTGCCCCTTTGACCTAGTCAGAACAGGACTCTGTACGTTAGCATTTCTCTTCAGCCTCAATAAGAATTTACATTCGTCTCATAAAACATGCCGGACCGTCAACCTGCTCTGTCGCCCCAGTGCATCCTGGGATAGGCTCTTGTTTCTTGTGACCCTGAACAGGATACAGGTGCGTACATGTCTGGATGAACTGAAGTGAACTGAACCGAATCTAATGATCACAGGAGCTGTCGACTGGGAACCAGAGACCAGCACACGGTCTCTCTCTCAGGTATGCATGGCTGGACGCCACAGAGAGATTCTTACTCTTAGCTTTTTTAAAAAAAACACCTGAGTCAGAAACAAAAGCTGTTTTCTCTCCTCCTACTACAGTTTGCTGCTGGAGCTTCTTAAACCACATTTACACTGAGCCAGGCATTCAGACCACCTCCAGAGGAAGTTTAGACGAATACAAGCATCTGTCTCTCCAGGACAACCAGTGTTTCCTCTGTCCTTCTGATAACAGCTGTTCTCTCTCATTAAAAGCAACAAGGAAATGTAAATATAAGCTCATAAAGTCATTACTACAGTTATGTGATATGATGATATATATCAGATGATGAAATCAAAAATTATCTATTGTTTATATCATGACATTGCAGAAAAGTCAATCACTTACACCCAAATACACGACCTGGACTCAAAAATAAGAGTTTTCTCTTCTTACATATTGAAATATATTACTCAAAAGTTTGGTTTTACCCCCACTATTTCATTCACTCAGTGTTTGGTCACGTGACTCGGCTCGACTCATGTCTAAGCAGACATCCCTCAGAGTTCAGTCGGTCCAGAGTTCTCAAATATTAACGGACATATTGGTCGTCAAAGAAAGTCCTGTTAAATCTTCTGTTTATGATCTTACACACCTCCACATGGCTGCAGGTAGAAATGTGAATACCAGCATCGAGAGTGAAGGTGAGACAGAACCGAACTCGCCGAGACAAATCCAGGAACTGGTTCCTAAACGAGGAGCTACCTCTGCAGCATGGATGATTACCACCACCCTACAGAACCTTTAAAAGAAAACTCCATTCACTAAAACGCAACGTGGAAATAAAACTGTGCCAACATTAAAAAACACAACCAAAGAAACCAATAATCAAAGGTATTAAACCAGGAGAACCAGACAAAACCAAACAGAACCAACCAAGAACTGAGGCCAAAGAGACTTTGTTGCTGTTGTTGTTGCTCAGTGAACAATCAATCAAAGCTGATTCACCTGGAGATCAATAAATACATCCAATACATGGTGTAACACAGCATGTAAAAACACAGCAACATACCTCTGGTTTCTTCTCTCTCCACTGTTCATCTGTATGTTTGAGCCTGTGGCCTTTATGTGTGTGGTTTAATGCTTCCAGGTGAGAGGGGCGGGGCCAGGTGCCAATGGACAAGGTTGCGTTCAAGAGCAGCCGAGACTCTATCACAGTATTTTGAGGATTTTGAAAATTAACTGTTGTAATTTTCCAAAAAACAGAAATTACATCGCTTTTTAACCATATAAGCATCTGTGAAGTATTCATAACAAAAACAACAGAGAAAAAAATAAACTGACGTATGAATTAATGGCACAAAAAAAACACTCTGAGTGTGAAAACTCTGTTTAAAACAGTAAAACTAATGTGTTCAGTCACACCACTGAAAAATGTGCTATTAGCCACCCAGCTAAATTTAAATCGTTAAAAAAATCAGCAAAAATATAAAATTAGGTTTCAAAATAATGACAAAATAAAACTCGCTCTGATGCAGGAGCTGAAACCACACCCACTCTAACGCTGCAGCACAGTGACAGCTAGCACCCTGTTAGCATTCTGCTAGCACCCTGTTAGCATTCTGCTAGCACCATGTTAGCTTCCTGTTAGCACCACTACCTGAAAAACAGATCGTAGCAGCCTTGGAGTTGTTGCCTCGATCAAAAGTCCATAAATATGATTTATTTGTGTGTTTGTGTTGGTTGTTCTAAACTGTAGTTACCAAACAGCACCTTCCTCTGGACTGGAGGGTGGTGGTCTACATGGAGCTGGGAAACTGGACTGTGATTAGCTTGAAGTGAAGTGGGACTGGGACCTTGAACAAACCTTCGATGGCAGGTTTATAAAAGAAAAATGGCCGACGAGTTGTCAAAGTCAAAAGGCTTCACAAAACATTCAGATGTCACACGTTTAAATCAGAGGGAAACACACACCTGTCAGTCAGCGCTGACGTCACCACGGCAACAGCTCTCTCCTCATCAACACACACTGACCTTCAGTCGCTGTAATCACAAACAGACGTCCAGGTGTGAGGCATCTGTGTGTGTGTGTGTGTGCAGCTCCTGGCGTCTTACAGATTACAAACTGTTGGATTTTTTTATGTCGCCATCAGGGCTTTACTCACATCAGTTTCAGGGACAGTGTGTGTGTCTGTGTGTGTGCGCTGCAGCGTTTCCTTCATCAGTCAGGTTTGTTGTCGTCTCTGTTTGCAGGAGGAAGGTTAGAGAGGGACACGGGCCGACAGCAGATGTTACAGCTCCCCCTACAGACACAGAGAGGGAACTGAAGATGGCATCAGAGATACATACAGTAACAGTCCTCTCTGTGCATGTTTGTGTTAATCATTATTTTTTATACTGTAAATGTCTATGGCAGAAAACAGGTTTTGTGTGTTTTTACTGATCCAACATCAGTCCTCTGAAACAACGTTGAACTAACAGGAAGTAAAACAACAAAGATCTGTGGCCTCAGTTGTTGAGATATTTTACCCTGACGATGCAAACACACACACACAGACACACACACACACACAGACACACAGACACACAGAGAGACACACACACACACACACAGACACACACGCTTCACCTAACGTCAGATGTTGGAAACAGACAGAAATGAATCTGAGGCAGAAACATCGAATCTGTGTGATGAGAAGAGACAGACGGCCGGCGACTCACACACACACACACACACACACACACACACACACACACACTCAACGCACACAAACACAACCACACACACACGTCACGCATCACACACATTTGTCACATCAGGCATCTGAGCTACACGCATGATGGATTACCAGTGTGTGTGTGTGTGTGTGTCTCTCTCTGTGTGTGTGTGTGTCTCTCTCTCTCTCTGTGTGTGTGTGTGTGTGTGTGTCTGTGTGTGTGTGTGTGTTATCTATAGTGTGTCAGCATGTTTATGTTGTTTATGTTTATGTTTACATCAACAGCTCATTATTTTCTTCTATTTTCAGCTTCTGTTTTTTCCAACAACATCCAGTAAATCAAACCTGTGTGTTGTGTACACACTCACTGTTACTGGTTTATGTAGTTTATGTTTTGTTGTGTACGCAGGTTATGTTCGTGGTTATTATTCTGCATTCTTTAAGTTTTGCTTTCTCCGTCTCCTAAAAAGAAAAAAGAGACGGTGAAGACATTGATCAAAAGATGCTGTTTGTGTAGTAGCATCGATTTTTACGCTGCAGTTTTTCAATTTCCAATTTTTGTTGATTTAATTTGTGACATTTTTCTCACAGTTAAGCTCAAGCATATATAAAACAATGTTCTGCTGAGGAACCTTTGGTCCTGACATTCATTTGGACGTTACTTTGTCACGTTGCCACCCACCTAAATATTGTCACAAACCAAGCACACACCCCTCCAATGGCGCCAACACTCCCCAATGTCAGGGGCCTCCCCCAGCAGGATAATCTGAGTCAGACTGTGATCTGGGGAGTTTGGAGCTCAGGTCAACAGCTTTGGCTCTTTGTCATGTTCCTGGAGACATTTCTGAGCAGTTTTTGTGGTGGTGGGAACATTATCCTGCTGGAGGCGCCTGACATTGGGGAGTGTTGGTGCCAATTGGACGTCTATATATGTCTGAGTCCTTCCTGTTCACTGTGACACCAACTGATTTGTTGTGCACGTCCAGGTTATCTTTGACTACTTCCTGTTCACTCATAATAAACACTCAGAATTTATGTTATTTTTATATTTCCTGACTTGGTTTAGCTTTAGCTGACGACCAGCAGAGTTTTTATCTTTTTTCCTCCTTGTCGTTTGTCATCTTCTCCACCAGAGGAGTGTGTAAACTGTAAACTGAGCCGAACAGTGAAAGAAGAACAACGTTTAAATTCCTGCTAACATCGACATCCGAATGAAAATCACTTTAAAATTTTAAAAGTTTGACTTTTTTGGGGCAAAAACTTTGAAAATCTGAAAACAAGGAACCTCAGTTGTGTGTCTGTGTGTGTGAATATTATATTAAACAATGTGTGTGCGCTTCATGTGCACGGATGTAATTGGCTTCATGAACATGTGCACGTGTGAAAACCTGAGTGTGTGTATTAGCCTGAAGGGAAATCAGAGAATCTGAGCATAAAGGTGTGTTTGTGTGTCTGTCACACCAAACCCCCCTCCCCTCCATGATTCACCCCCTCGTTACCCATCAGCCCTATCACACGGCCGACCCGGCGATGGTTACACAGCCGACTGAGCCGGCGTTGAGGCCTCATCGAGCGCAGCTTTTTTTGAAGATGATGCAACACGATGGACGAGCGAGACGCCACTTTAAAAGAAGTGAATCCAATATTTTTTTAAAAAGCTCGTCGCTTCGCCACGCAGCGTGAAAAATCCAGTCAGGAGACAGACGGAGAGGAGGAGGAGGAGGGAGGACATGAAGGAGACAGGAGATACAATCAGTTTATATCAGCTGAGCACAGACTGAACAAACATCTCTTCATCTTCAAATATTGTTATAAACACGATGCACTTTATGTTCTGTCTTTAATAAAACACAGTGTGGCTCTTGTTTGGTCATCACCTCAGCTGTAGTTTAAGGTTTAAGACGAGTTTAAACCTGTGGTGTCTGGATCTCAGCGTCCTCAGGAAGCTGCAGTTTAATCTGCTCCTGCAGAAATAAAGTAAATGCCACTAGAGGACGCTGTATCCAAAGGACAAGCACCCAGGTACAGAGCCCTGCTGTGGTACAATTCGTTCCCACATTTTAATTAGTTTTTGCACAAGATAACTGTATAAAAAGACGCCTCTTACTCACCTCAAGTATCAGTGTTAAGCTGATTAACTAGCTTGTCTTAGCTAGCAGCTACAAACATTGGTTAGAGTAATTCCATTAATGAAATGGGCTACATAATAATATTAATTAGTGATTAATCTTGAGAAAGTAGATCAGTTTGCAAACTGGGCCACACCACTTCACCTGCGCATCTACCTGGCTGGACTGCTGCAGCTTGTACACAGCTTTTTAACAAAACAACATTTCAGGAATATTTGTTTTGTGAAATGTTTTGTTTCTGAATTTTTGTTTTGCTTCTGAAAAGTTTTTTTTTTTCTAAAATGTTGTTTTGTTTCCTGAAATGTTTACATTTTTTAAATGTCATTTTGTGAAATGTTGCTTTGTTGTCTGAAATGTTTTGTCAATTGTCGTTTTGTTTTCTGAATTGTTGTTCTGTTTCCTGAACTGTTGTGCTTTGACCTTCAGGGCCACCGTAGTTTCCTTCCATATGTTTATGGATGCATCATATATTCAGATTAAATTACTCTTTTATAAATACTTCCCTCACATTCTGCTCAACATATTTGGAAGCTCACAGTTCACGCTCACAGATTTACACATTCAAAACAAACAGGCTTTGAAAGACGCTTGTAAAACTTATCAAGGAGAGCAGTCAAAAACCTTGCCATTCTGCCAGAACATGTGAATCAAAAAGAAGTGAAGGGAGAATAAACTGGCGTCTTGGTTTATGTCGAAGTGACCCTGAGATAAAATTTAAGGTCCTGAGGTCAGAATGCTTCAGGGCTGAAAGACTCTGTTTGTCTGAATTCCTCTGGACCTCTTTTAACCATCGTCCTTGTTCATCCTTCACAGCAAGAAAAGAACTTTTTCTACCCATTTAAAGGACTGAATTTACATGTGGAGAGAGTGAAAGAGAAAAAACATCAGACCTTTACTTCTACCATCACAAAAAAACAAATTCAAACGTTAGAAACATTTGATTTATTTGATATTCGACCAGATTTACACAAAAATAAGAAACATGACCAAACAATCACGCAAAAAGTATAAATAAAAGAAAGAAATTGAGATTAAAACTGAGGCAGGACACTTAAAGTTCACATTCTAACTTAGTTTGACTGAACTTTTAATATTTAAAGTAATAAAATTCTCTTCTTCATCTTATTTGACGGTGCAGAGAAGTTAAATATTTAATGGACGACAGATGAATAAACTGTCTGATTCGTTAGTCGTCAACTCTTTGTCGTTTGTCCAAAAACAGACACATGTAACATGAATGATGCTGTTACATCTACACAAAAATACACACAAACTCTTTCCACTATCACTGTGAGGACACTCATTCATTCATTCACAACTAAACACCTGAGTCCCTGTAAGTCAGTTTGTATTCAGGATATAGTCCTCACAAAGATGTAAGAACAAGATCACACACACACACACACACACACACACACACACACAATCAAGACAAATTACTAATCAGTCTCAGATGAATCAGTGTGTGTTGTACTGAGGACTCAGCCTTTATATTTCATGTTCTCATGCTGCCCTCCTGTGGCACCAGGTGGTACTGCTGAGTCACAACACTGCAGTTACATTATCATTGGTTTTTCAGTGATATAAATACAGACTGATAATTATTATTGACATTATTAAGAGTAGTGGTGTAGCAGCAGCAGTGGTATTAGTATTTGCAATAGCAATATTGTTTTTAGTAATTGTAGTAGTAACAGTACAAGTAGTAATATTAGTAGCAGCAGTAGCAGTAGCAGTAGTAGTAGTAGTAGTAGTAATAGTAGGAGTAATAGTAGTAGTAATAGTAGTAGTATCAGACAGAAACAACTAAAAGTAGAGACCAAAGTTTTTAATTAATTTTAATTAGTACAAATATTTAACACATACAAACACATGAATGACTGATTCATATAAAACATATTTTTATTTCTGAGACAATAATGTCACTACTCATGTCAATGTAGTAGTTAAATGTGTGTGTGTGTGTGTGTGTGTGTGTGTGTGTGCAGCACATGCAGCAAACACACACTTCCACTATCACAGCCGCTCACAGCCAATGAGGCGCGAGGACAAAACTGGCCAATCACAGCGCAGCCTGGATCACTGCTACTGTAAACAGTGTTTATAGGATGAGTTCATGTTTACACCTCCTCTGACATTTACCTGTGTGTGTGTGTGTGTGTGTGTGTGTGTGTGTGTGTGTGTGTGTTTGGTACCTATATATTACTATATTTGTGAGGACATGTTCAGGTTCAGGTTAAAAAAACAGAAAAGTTAGTTATATAACAAATATCCAGCTCTCCAGAAACAACTGATTCCGTTTATTAGTTTACAGCCTGATTATTTTTATTGCTTGGAAGTTATTTTTATTGTTTTATTGTTTGATTATTGTTATTATTTTATTGCATTTCCTGATTATATGTGATTATAATTGTTGTAGTCAACATGATTAAAAGCTGCTCATCTTGTGGTAAAATCCTCCACAGCAGGACACAGTGACGCTGTAACACAGGACTGTGAGTTCATGTATATCAGCAGCACAGATTAGATTAAAAAAACTGAAACCATGTGGTACAGTGTGTACTGTTACTGCCTCCAACTGTAGATACTGGTGTGTACAGGAGAGTCAGAGTGTGGGTACAGTACATGCACATACATGTGTACATATGTAAAGCTGCAAGTGTTGCAATGGTCCTTGTTTTTTAAAGGATCATTTCACCCAAAACAACAACAAAAACCTCTTTCCTCTCGTCCCCTTTAACCTTTAATTTGTGGTTTTAGCTCCAGTGTTTATTGTGACTTTTCTAAACACCTGTTTGACCGCAGCTGTAAAATGATTACGTGCCTCTCTGCAGATAAGGGTACGTGCCCTTATGGCAGCAGCAGCTCCTCTGGTTCACTGACATACCAAACATAGTGAACATTTCTGCTGCAGCTGCACAGCACACACATGTAACACCACGTAACATAAAGTAATACTTCAGGAGAACGACTGCTGGACTGACTTAATTCACTTCAGACAGCTGCTGTAGGTTAGCTGTTAGCGACAGGTGTTTGTCATGAAGTCGTTTATGTCTCAACGTCCAGTCTGAATGTGGCTTTTGTTTGTAGTTGTGCTGCTTCTATATTGACTTTGTTTTCTGTCTGAAAACAGTCAGACTTTTCTACAATGTCTAAAATCACTTCCCTGTTCACTTATTCACTGCTCCCTTTGTAGCAGACACTTAATAGTTCACTCGTGACCAGAAAATTGAGACTTTGGACGCCAACTGATCATCGAGCTGCAAAACTGTTTTTTTCTCATTTGTAAAAAGAAATGTGGGATGCAGTGTACCAGCCCTGGCCTCTACTTTTTCTCTTTCATTGTGGAATTTGAGGGCAGCAAGTGGATGTAGGTAGGCATCTATCAATAGAGAGCTGCAGGAATGAGTGTTATGAATGTTAGCACTTCCTGTTCCCTCGTCCCACAGTCAGTGTGTTTCTGGTTAAATGTCTGAAATAAGGTCTGTGGTTTTAACACAAGCTCAAGACATTTTCAGGTTTGATTCTCCGACATAAAATGGGTCAGTAAATCCCCCACTCCTGATGTTTGAAGCTTTTACGTGTCTTAAAAAAGGTGGTTGCTAACGAGTGTCTAAATGAGACTACAGACTTTTGATGCTAACTTCAGACGTCTGACGACTAAAACCCTTCAGGTTAAGATATAAAGTTAAAAACCACCAAGATCTAAAAGGTGTATCTTAAAAACGAGGCTTAAAACTGGGTACAAGGTCAGATTGATACCTCTGGCGACCACAACACTGACACAGGACAAAAGACAAATTTCTCCAGATTTGAAAACTGCTGGAAACATCTGAGATAAAGTGACATCTTACAGCTTTCAGCAGTCGTTTTTCTATCCAGAGAAACAGTCGTCAATGACCAGGCTCCACACAGCTAAACAAACAAGACGATGGACTTTGCAGCATCACGTTGTGAATGTGCTCAGCTTCTATATTCAGAGTCCAAACAGTCAGCAGTGTGAAGTTTCAGCGGGGGACAGCGGCTGCCAGCTTCCTAGAAGGAACGCAGACGGTTGGAGGGACAGAAATAGCATCGGATCAGGTCGGCTGCGTGGAAACCAGACGGGTCGATGGCGACTCGGTCACTGTTTGCTCTGAGCGGCCTGTTTGAGATCTTTGGTCCCGGAGGGCGTTGACGTGGAAACACCACCGTAGTAACACAGACCTCAGGCTGATCCACGTTCTGCTAAATTCAAACTATGAACTTTTAAACCAGTGAACTCAAAAGTAGACGAAGTAGAGAACTGCTGAGTGAAGGGTTTTGATCAAACTGACTGAGCACTACGTCTCTTTTTCCCCCGGACGTTGCTTCTGTTGCATTTGTTACAACTCCCTCCCTCACATCCACCGTGGGTGAAAGATAATCTTAAACTAGAAAGAATCAAGTTCACACCTAAGGCTCGTTGGGGAAGTTTAGAAAGATATGGGAACCTTTCTCTAAGCTTGTACAAGAGTTCGACATCAGGGAGGAATCCTGAGTTTGTTTGTCCGTCACTAAAGTGAGAATACGTACGACGTGCAGCAGATCAACCAAATATATTATTATCATTATTAGAAGAACTTTTATTATTATTATTCTATTGGTTTTGTTTAGTTTTTTTAGTCCTTGTTTTATTATTGTGTTGATTTAATCATGTTGTTGTTGTTGTGCTTGTGTTTCCTTAAAAAACATAGGAAAACGTTAATAAACAGATTGGATAAAAAAGAAGAAATGTGTTTCTTATTAATGGAGCATTTCACACATTTTCAAACATATAAAAGATTTTTTCTTTTAAGAACAAATGTGCAGCTTGAACTTTATTTTGTAATGTTGAGTTTTCAGCGTTTTAAACTCTAAATAAAATGCTGTACAATAAATACAAATGAAAATTCACAGTCATACTTAAAGAACCAACACAACTTCACAAAATATAACTGCACAAGATAAAAACCTACACTATTAACACTTAAGATCATAATTCATGTACAACAACACTTAGTTAATGTCCTAGTAGCTGCAGTCATGGATTAATAATAATGACTAATTAATATTCATGCTGATAAGCAGCTAGTTAAAGGTGAAGAAGTGTAGCCTGATGAAAAGTGTTACTGGGTTTTTTGTTTCTTTCAAAATATGTAAATTATATCACACCATGTTAACTCAAACGTCTGCGCTGAAGCATCATCATCACCTGTCAAACACAATTAAATATGTGAATTGGATGTGACAAAGAAACAACAGCTGATAATATCACAAACTATAATCCTAATATTAGAATAATCTCTAGATACTTCAGTGTTTCTGTCTGAACTTCAGTTTTGTGTTAGAAAACTTTCACTTTCTGACCAGTGTTTAATGCACGTGTGTGTGTTTGTGAGAACTGGATGGTTTCAGTGTATAAAAACACCACAACATCAACACACGTAAAAAAAAAAAACCTGCTCAGAGCTGGTGTTTATTCCAGAAAGAGAGAGAGAGGGAGGAGAAGTTGTGAAGTGAAGGAGTGAATCAGGGCTGGAAGCCAATTGGCTGCTGAGGTGACAGGTGATCAAATATCAGAGGGCAGCAGGTCCATCTCTCCCCCTCTCTCCCCTCTCCCCCTCTCTCCGTTCGGCTGATTCACTCTTGTTGTGTTGTTGTAGCAGAGGTCAGAGTGGGATAAAATATTCCTGACACCACAGTGAAACAAGCAGAAAGGTTCCTGCAGGATGTTTTATTAACGCTGCAGTCCGGTAGGTTTCGGTTGATAAATCACTGCAGAACGTGTCTGCTCGGTGTAAACAAAACAACCAAACATGGCGGCTGCACGGACCTCGGTCCAGCTGCTGCAGCTTTACAACACAAAACACAGATTCAGATTTACTCTGCAGCTTCTGTCAGAGGTTAAACGTGGTCTGTGGTCCTGGATATAAACAGGATTACTGCCTTGTATGGAGATAAGGTTCAGTATCACAGGTGTTAGACGTCACCGAGCTCTGCAGATGATCTACAGCAGCGTCTGATTCAACTAGATTAACAGCTATTACTGTTATTATTAGCATTAGATTCTCTCTTACACCCTCACTCTCTGGGCCACGTGCACTCTCTCCTCCAGACTCAACAACAACAACAACATTAAGCCTCTGGGCTTCATTACACAGAGGGAGAGAGTGAGTGGAGAGGGGAGGAGGAGAGGGAGGAGAGGGAGGAAGGAGGGAGGGATTCTCAGAAATAGTAACTGACTGCCACAAGTGCATCGTCCACCGCCGAGCAAACAGAGACGAAGTCCAGATCAGCAGGTCAGAGACACTGAACTGGGATCAGCTGCAGGACTCAGACTGATAATAACTCAGAGGGAACATGGAGACGCCTGATGTTTGATGATTTCACAGCCTTTGTTTATTCACACACAACAAAGAATAAAGTGGCAGCGTCGTCCTCCACCTTCCTCATCATCTGCTTTAACTATTGACAGTAAAGAGTGTAAATATAAAGAGTCCTGCAGCCCCAGGTGTTTAAACTCTTGGAGGTGATCCTGAGAGTCACCAGGTGAGACTCGTTTGGCGGTGGGTTGTCCTTCATCGAGTCAGTGAAGAGACAAAGAGAAGAGCATCAACAGGAGAACAGACGCAACGACGTCCTCTTCCCACCGTGTTGATGCTTCGTAAACTTTACCTGCACACTGGGTTACCTGCAGGCTGCTGTAGCACAGTCTGAACCTGCAGACAAAACTGAGGGTTAATCAGCTCCGAGTGCTTTATAGATTTATAACTGTTTTTCTTCAGAGCACACACACACACACACACACACACACACACACACAAGCCTTCATAAAACAATAACAAGAGCGAGGGGAAACACACACTCATAGTATTTGTAGCAGCTCCCAGCAGATTAGAGGTGAGTAATATCTGCCCCTCCTCCTCCTCCTCCTCCCTCGAGTATTTCCCATGATCCTCTGCTCCTCCTGGGTTTTGTTTTTTTGATGCTGCAGCTGTGAACAAGGACAAACAGCTGAACTCACCTCCAGACAGCAGACAGAGCTCAGGACCATGATTCAGTTTTCCTCCGAGTCTGATTCATTTTGAGTCTGAAAACCTGCAGCTGGAGGAAACCATTCAGTTTATAGACGTGTTTGTGTTTTATTGGTTTAGTGAAAAATAGAACATATTAGTCATGTTACATCTCTCCTTTTTTATTAGTTTATTCATGTCAAACATGTTTTTATATACTAATACCAGACTCCATTGACAAAAACCCTAATTTTACAGAGCAGAACACAGGAGCTGCTGGAATACCACTGTCAGTTAGTTTGTGTTACTGTGTGGTACTCTTACTTATAAAAAGTATCTGATTACTTCTTCCACCACTGAAAGTCACACAGTAACACAAACACACTAACAGATGGAGGCAGTGGTATTCCAGCAGCTCCCAGTAAAATCCCTGTTTTTGTCAATGGAGTCTGGTATTGATATACAGTGACGTTTCTGGTCTTGCAGCAGCTGATCCTTATCAGCCATTTACACCCAAAAACATAAGAAAATAAAACCCAGGTTTAAAAACACCAGTTATCCTTTAAGTTCAGGAACACTGGGTAAACTCCAGCTGCTGAGGACGACGGCGACATGAGGTGAAAAAACACAGGAAGTGAAGTTTTTCTGGAGGAAAACTGGTTTACAAACAAAAACCCAGGAACATTCATGACAAACAGTCAATTTACAGACATGACCATAATGTAAAAATACAAATTACACTCATGCAAAGATGAAATAAAATAAAAAGGATGAGAAAAACACAAAGAAAATGAATCAGTTTTTTTCTATTCAGGTCAGTGGGGTAACATGTTAGTGTCTCTCTCTCTCTCTCTCTCTCTCTCTCTCTTTAGATACACAAACACACACCTACAAGCAAACACACACTCACACACATCTGATTGGCTATGAGAGTAATTGGTTGCTGGTTGCTCTCCAGGCTCACAGTTGTTATGTCACGGCAACGAGCCGCACCCTGCTGTGACCCTGATCCACTATAACACACACACACACACACACACACACACACACATATAAACCACAGGGAGATCATCCTTGGAAAGCAGAACAAACACTCAGAGCTTCAGTTTAATGAAGCAGAAGGAAAATCCATCTGCAGCAACAGGAAGCTGCTCAACATTTTACACTGATGTTGTTGGATTTTATACAGAGTGAGGTTGTTACTCAGACTCACCTGTTTACCTGCCCTCTAATCACAGACCTGCCTTCTCTCCCTGTAAAAGAAAACCAAAGAGTTTTAGAAAATAATCGTATGAATTCTTTTTGTTAATGAGCTTTGGAACCATTTTAATTGTGCTGATGGTGCATCGGATCAGAAACTGCTCACACAGGTCTCTTTTATTTTGAACTTCATGTCAAACAACATGATGTGAAAAACACTTTGGAATAAAACTGGTCTTTGTTCCTCCCATAATAATTAAATAGGACTAATTAACCCTTTAGACGCCGCAGTATTTAAGACATCAAGGATCCAAAAGGCTTGGAGGTGGTTCGAGATGAAGTCGGGCTGTAAATGAGAAAAACACTGAATATTTATGATGGGAGTAAATTGAATCGTCTAATTTGCATATTGTGACATCACATGGCGGCGGCCATATTGGATTACGTACTTGACAAATTCATCAAAGCTTCAACACTGAACAGACGTCTCGACATTTCTTCGTACACTTTGTGCCCTGTAATGGTGTTAGGACTGAAGCAGCACATGTCCGCCATCTAGTGGTGGAAAGTGGTAACAAGATTTGGCACTCTATCTGGAGCCATGGTGTGTTTCTTTCAGTTTCGTTGCTTGTCGCAATTTTGCGACTTTGGTGCTTAAAGTGTTAACCAATTAGACCGTTATCTTTGGCTTAACCCGACTGAGATTTATATTTATGAATGTTAGTATTTCTCATTCTATAAGTTAAAACTCTCTGCTGTGTTTTATTCATTAGTTTAACATCTGGCATCTTTGTGGTGTTTTTCAGGAAACAGGAGCTGTTTAATCTTTGTGAACTCAACCTCCTGCAGAGGATGTAAGAACATAAGAAACATAAACACACACACAGCATGTTGTATTAGTTCCCCAGTGTGTGTGTGTGTGTGTGTGCAGGATTATCTCCCAGGTTACTTGGCAGATTTCTGCTCAGTGTTTTGACAACAACGACTCGCAGAGAAAGGAGGATGAAATATGCCGGTTGGAAAAAAACAACAAAAACGCACGTCTGTGTTTTGTGTCAACATGTTTCACTGCCTCGTGCTGCGTTCAGGGAACAAATTCTCACACGTGGACTTTAGTTTTCACAACTTGTCCAACTTTGCTTAAAGAGGCAGGACTGAGTCAGTAATTTTATATGGAGGTAAAATACAGTCGTTGGTTCAGTAATAATACGAAGGCCAAAAACACACATTTCAGTCTGCATGAAGCTGCAGAACATTCTGAGACATTCTGTTTTTATTGCATTAAGATATTTTTGTCTGGCTTGAAGCAGTTATTTAATATTAAAAGACAAATAAAGACGTGTGTCGTCAGCATAAAAGAGGAAACTACATGGCCAAGGGTTGGTGTAAAGAGAAAACACAAGAGGACCCAGAACTGATCCCTGTGGAACACCGTACACCATCTCGACAAACAAGAGGTTGTTCTTCAAACATAAACTTAAGTTATTAAATTATTTATTTACTGGAGTTTTAGTTTTTCATGACCCTTCTCTGTTCTTATACCTGTCTAACATGTACTGCAGCTCACATTATTAAATGTGACTCTACGCCTGTTTATTATGAGTTGCTTTGTCTTTGTCAGGCAGCAGCTCAGTATGACGCACAATGTTGGCGTGGTCGACTCTGTGGTTTAATGAGTGTGTGTGTGTAATTGTAACATTGCTAATTATCATATAATAACACACACTGTCATAAAGTAATGTAATAAAATGTCAGGATGTGATAAACTCCTGAAACGCTGCAGAGTTTTAACAGTAAACACTTTACATGTCTTATGAGCAGCTACAGCAGAGAGTGTGTCTTCATATGTGTTAGAATCCAAACCACACATTGTCCTACATCAGTGTTTTAACCCTGCTCAGCTCAGCAGGTCATGAAGCAACAGCTCTTTGTTTAATCAGTCCAGTTCACCGAAATATCAACGTCGCCTCGAGTTCATCAAACCCGGAGCTCAAACATTAGCTTAGCTTCGTGCAGAGGCCTGGGAACATGGCCTCAGAGCCACATCATGTCAGTGTCCTCTGATCACCTCAGGTTTATCACCTGAGTTATTAATGTGCGATTTTTATCACTTTTTTTTTTTTAAATCTTATGCTGCCATTTTACTCACACTAACCCAGCCACTGACTGTAAACACACTTCAAAGATCCGACAGTAAAATATTAACTTTACATTTTCTGCTGGTGGTGGTAATTAAATTAACATACTGCCATAAACAGAATAAACCCACAGTCATGTGATACACACTGTCCCAAAAATACAGTGTTATTATCAAAAGAAACAGCTTTAAAACAATGACACATAAAGGTGTAAAAAACACAATGTGCAGGGTGCAGGGATGGGATGATGTATGATTTTGTTTCCCATTGCTCTGAAAATCCAGCGGCGTGGCAGCTTCCCTCAGGGTTGTGTGGAGGTGTGAGAGTGTTTGGGTTTATTGAAAGTAACCACAGTGAAACAATCAGAAAACGTTTTATTTCTCTGATTCATTGCTTTGTTCTCGCTAACGCCGCTCCCTCTCTTCATTCAGTCTCTAGCTCACTCAACCACTGCTTTTTAATGGCATTGCATCACAGATGTTTTTTTTCTGTAATGAATTAAACCCACTCTTTAAATGTAAACCCGTTCTGCTCTGAGTGTCTGTAAAACAACTGAAACCAGTCCAAGATCCTACAACAGAAGATCGACAGTTTGATAATTGAGGTTGCGTCAGGTGTCACATCCACCTCTAACAAAGACAACACAAAGGTGAGAGTCAGTCATTACGAGCACCGTGCTCAGAGGAGGAGGAAGGACTTGGCCTGGTTGTGTTGTTGCTCCGTGGCGCAACAATCAAACGTGTCCCTGGAGGGACGCCAGCGGCAGGAACTAATGGCTCCGCTGGAAAACAGCCAGCTGTTTGTGTTGGTGGGACCTGATCCTGAACCTGATAGCTGATGAATCAGCAGGACAGATGGTTATGCAGATTAATGTTTTTCATTTAAATAAAGTGATCCTGGTTTTAAAACACATATTATACAGAATGATTACAAAGCAAATACAGATTCTGCTGAGTCCAACAGAGCATTTGAGGTTCTGATAAGAGGACTGAGAGATTCTCAAGAGTCATATTTAAGGTTTGACAGAATATAGAGAACATGCAAAGCTTTCCTCCATTGTTTTATTATTTGTTCTTAGTGGAGCAATATCCCACTTTCTTTGTGTCTGGTGCCACTGAATCAGATTGTTTAATCTGTAATTAGTCAAGTATATAAAGAGATGCAGAAATGAGTTTTGAAACCAGATAGGATATTGATAGGATATGATTGTGCTTGTTCTCATTCCCCTACAGCGCTAACAGTAGCTAACATTAGCTTAGAAGTGGAGTCCGTAAACGTCAAGAAATAATCAGCTCCTGAACTGATGAACCAAACCTGGAAGGATCAGAAACTTTAGTTGGTCAAAGTTTATTTTCTGTAATGAGCCAAAAACCAATTTAAAAATTCCATTGGCTTTTTGTGGAGGAAACAAGGCTAATGCTAACTTCTACGTTAGCCTACAAAAATATACAATTCCTGCAGGACTTTATTAACAATAACTGTGGTAACTGTGGAATAAAACAGTGCAACATTCTGAAATCAGAAAATGTAGATGCTAAAATTAGAAAATACTTTACAACCTTGAACCCTGGGTTTTTTGGTCTGTTTTCATATAATTTAAAGATCACTTTTTACCCAGTTTCTGTTGAATGTTTGAGTTATTTGTCTGTATGTTCACAAAAACAGAGGAGAGTGTTGGTGTTCCAGGAATATAAAAACCACGTTTGTTTGTTAAAAGTGAAAAATCCTCCTCACAGAAACTCCATCTGAGGTCCATTCACTTGATAAATTGCTCAGATTAAGAAAACTGGTGGACGTGTGCAGGGGTGGGGGGAGTGCCGCTGGCTGCCTCTGAACAAAAAACACCAGAGTCAGCAAGAAGTTTCAACACACACATGCATAAATACCTAAAACAGTGTTATGTAACTGCTGCTGGCTCCTCGGTGCATTCAGGGAATCAGTAACTGTGCTCCAGGAGGAGTTTTACAGCCTGTCGTGATCATATAATCTCTGTTTATCAATGCTGCGATGCCACGAGAGGAGCAGGAGGAGGGAGGGAGGGAGCGCTCGGAGAAACTCCCTTTTCACCCCCTCACGTACGAGTGCACCTCAAACCTTAAGCTCGTGTTCACACACATAGGAAGCACATGGTGTCCATTACTGTTTCTGTGACTTTAGGTTATGTAATAAGGCAAACATAAACTGATGATGGCCTCAGTGTGATTTATTATGAGGCGGTTCACATGCTTCATGTGCTGGTTTGCATATTTCTTCATGGATTTGACTCAACAGATTTATAATTAAACAAAAAAAGATCCAAATATTAGTCAAATTAAAAAAAGTTAAGAGAGTGTATTTTAGCAGGACTTTGGTTCAGTGTGTGACTTTAAATTGTTAAATACTTGAGTAGAGTTTACTCTGACGTTAATGATTAAACTGTTAACCGCCACGTGAACTTGAGGGTTTCTGATTTATGGCAGATTTCAGTTTTCTTTTACAGCCTGCATTCATCAGGAGGCGAAAACGAAAATGAATACACCTGAAATGTTGGTACAGAAAAACAACTACAGCAGGTCACAGCTGAGGCAGGAAGTTGAATCGTTTTACTGCTCACATGTGTTTTCTCTTCAAAATACATTTGTCTAACCTGAGTTTTGTTTCCAACCTTAATCCTCAGAAAAGTTATCAGAACCAATCACAACAGACCTCCACTTACATAATAATAATGTCATCGTTGGGAAAACTGAGCAGGGAGAAGGATCCAACAAGAAGGCCTGGGGCTCTCTGGTATGAGGTCTGTACATGTGCCATCATGGAACAAGACTATAAGCAAATTATGCTTTTTCAGTGTCTCATGGGATTTTCATATAAACCTCTCAGCAGTTTTAGTATGTGTTGCATGTTGTGTCTGTTTACTTTAAGCTTTTTGTGTGTCCTTTAACGTTATTTTGATTAGGGTGGCCTTTTGCGGAAGTTAGCTAAAACCTGGCACGCACTAAAAGACACTCAAAAGTCAAAACTGATTTATAAAACGTGAGAGAACACACACATGACGACAGATAATGACAGATGTCACAGTTGTGTTCTTATAGTGTGTGATGTGCAGAGAGAAGACCAACACAGCCACACCACACACTAACAGATTCACCACCAACAACCAGAGTCTGGACTCTGAGGTGATCTTCAGGTGGAGCAGATTTGTTTTGAAGTTGTCTATAAAGACGTCCATGGTTTTCCAACTGGAACGCCGTCAACTCGAAGGTGACATCACCCCCAGTTCCGATCTCGTCTGTAAATAGAACACGACTTTAGAGTAAACAAACGCGGCGGCCGATGTCGTCTCTTGTTTGTTGTGCTTCCGTCTTCAGTCAGCTGCTTCCTGATTGGCTATCATGACACTTCTCTGTATTCCCCCCACACACAGAACAGGTATTTCTGATCGGAAATAATATTTAATCTTTATCGGGGCAGCTCTGATCGTCTTTGAAGGGTAAAACCACTCTGAACACACCTCACACCACAGGAGAATCTCACAAGATCATCTTCACAACCATCAGATAATCAAACCTTTGCTGACTTTACCTTGTAGTGTGTACCTTGCTTTAATGAACCTTGAGAGGAAACTGTTTTGCCAACTGCTGTTTCCAAGTTCAAGGAATAAACTATTCAAACAACCAGAAGCTACAGCCTCCGCTGTTCCGGTTTCGGCTACAGGAGTTTACTCCCATTCTCTGTTGGAGATCAGGTCTGGGTCACAGCCACTTCATCCCAGAGGTTGTTGGATGAGGCTGAGGTCAGAGCTCTGTGCAGAAACCACGTCTTTACGGAGCTTGTTTAAGAACTCACATCAGCTGAGTGACCCTCTGTCGGGTTCAGGGACACGCTCTAACAACACATTCAATAACTTTTCTATTCAATTTGCCGTGTATAATTGAGGCTGTGATTGTATTTCTGCTCATGTTTACGCCACAGCGCCCACAGGCCTGCAGGTCCTCAACACAGCAACAAATAAATCCTTTGATATTACTTCCTGCCATGTGCAACCTCCTCACATTCCTCTGAGAGAGAGAGAGAGAGAGAGAGGTGTGTCTAAAAGAGAGAGAGCGAGAGAGGGGAGGAGGGGGTGAGATAAAAATGGCGTCTCTCTCTCTCTCTTTGAATGGAGGGAACAAACCCAGTGAACCCGAGCTGCTGGCCGCCCTCCAACTGCTATCAAAGTTGATCCCCTGGCTGAAAAGCCTGTTTTCTTTTCTGCTCTCCATTCATCTCCAGCACCACAGCCCATTAGAAAGTAAAGCATGGACGGTCAAAATAACGATTACAAAATGGGACGTTTAAAGGATTCGCTGCGGGGGGTGGGGGTGGTGGGGGTGGGGGTTGGAACTTAAAGATACACTCCCAAACTTAGCCACAGCAGCCGGCAGCTTCCCAAACCTCCAGGAGCCGGGAGTGAACCTTCGAAACTTTTCTTTTCTTTTCTGCATTTTTCCTCCTGTTAACAAATCCACAAACACTTTCTGATCCCTCAAATAATAATAATAATAAACTATTTATTTATTGGGGACTATTTTCAGCGGCGGATTAACACTTTATATAAAAATCCTGTCAGTTAGCTTAGCATTTAGCCTCTCAGAGCTGCTAGCATGGCTTCAGACTCTTAAGGCCTTTTCACAAACAGCATGACGCCAATATAGAACACGGAAATACAAGATATTTGCCCACAAAAACACAGCTGACGTTCCACTTTGGCGGGTAGTAACGTTAGGATGTTTGTGGGACAGTTTGAGGTCCTGTTGGGGAGGCAGAAACCAACTACTGGGATCTTTTGACCCAGAGCCTCTGACAACCTTTACTCATGGTGCGAAAGCTCAGAAAAATCAACTGTCTTTTAAATAAAATTGCTTTTTTGTCCTGTAGTATTGGCGCTCTGTGTGAAAGTACTCATAACAAAAACAAGCAGCTCGTGCGAATTAATTGTAGCAAAAAAACCAAAACGTCCTCAGTGTGAAAAGAGCTTTAGACTGTGTCTGAAATCACACTGTACTCACTATATAGTGAGTTGACCACTTTGTAGCTCTGTACAACCGTATAGTAAGAATTGGAAAACAACCAATGGTCACTAATCAAGCAATATATCCCATCATGCATTGCATTTGTGCTGTGAGAAAGTGACTTGTCTTAATAAACACAGTTTTTATATAAAACTAGCAAAGCATCAAGACCAAGTGTAAAATAAACACAAAGTACAATTAAATCCAGTTATTAAGGAGTTTAGAAAATCTAAATAAACTAAAATACAGTCAGATAAAAAGCATATTTATCATAAGACTAAAAGGTGATTTAATAGAAGGCAGCGGTAAACTGAAGACACTTATTACGGTTTGTTAGCGCTGAGCTCTGTATTTAGTGAGTGGGTTGTAGTGAATGAGTGATTTCAGACACAGGCCTGGTTCCCGTTTAAACTCTCAGAGGATGAGCCTTATAAGCCTTCAAACTGCACTTCCTGGTTTGTATTTCAACGCCAGCTGGAGGGTTATTGTTGGTGCCGATGAATGTGAGTTCCACAAACTCCTTCTTTATTTATACCCCGCCGCTAAATCCAGAGCAACCTCCGCAGCTGTGAATGTGACTTCAGGCCTTGACTCAGCTCCAGCCGACGACCAACACAACAGCTCCGTGTTTTCTCCTCACGTTTATTAATCTCCTGTTTTTCTCTCACACGGGCACAAACAAAGACAGAGGATGAGGTCAGCCGGCCGTCGCTGCAGGGAATGTGTGAGAGCAGCTGCTGTTAAACAGGAATTTGTCCGGGGCTGTTTACACCGCCGCTGACTCACGTACAGGAAGACATGAAAGACTGAGGAAGTGTTTGACCCAGTTTTCTGCCAGCTCACTTCCTGGTGTTGTAGAGAGATGAAGAATCCAGCAGTGGAGGCTGGAAGAGGGAGGGAGGGTTAAAACATGACTCAACCGACACAAGAACTTTTCTAGATAGTTTTGTTTACATGTGCAGAGTCTGAGGTTGTTTCTGAATCACTCATTTCTGATCTGAGCCGTCGTTCCCATAGACGTGGACACTGACAGGAAGTTAGGCGAGGTCGCATTAAAATCTCACTTCCTACAGAAAAAAAAAGGATGTGAGAAAACATTTTTATTTGAAAAAATAATAATACAGACCCTGAGTTTATCCATAAACATTTCCTCCTCCCAGCTTCACAGGTGCCACTCTAATGCTGATCCAGTACAACAAAGATAATAATGTTCAGAGAGGGATTCATGTCTTTATCTGTGAGGCTTTATTCTGAGAGCTGTTTCTAATGTTTTGTCCCATTTACAAACATGAGGAGGACGAATATTAGAAACACATTAATATGATGCAGCCCAGTACAACACGACTACAGAGGGATAAAGGTTGATTAACACCAGAAACAGAAAATGGTCATTTTAAGCTTGATAAAGGAAGAACATGTGGCAGAGCTGTTGGACTGGATTTTACAGGTGTCCCTAATAAAGTGGTCAGGGAGTGTATGTTGCTGTGTGACGGTATTTTCCACTATTTTCTGATGTTTTATGGACAAAGTGGACGATGAATTAATCTGGAATATGAATTAACTCTCGTCCGTCCTCTGCAGGACGGGAAGAAGTCTCTGTAACATTAACCACTGGATAACAGATGAACTTAAACTCACTTCAGCTAATCCTCCAAACTAAACCTGGGATCAGAATCTAATCTAATGTTTGGATAATTATGTGTTGAGTGATCGCTCCCTGATTTAGGTTTATTTCCTTTATAACTTTATTCTTTTTGAACGCGTCCTCTCTTCACTTTAAAAGTTGTGCACACTAACAGCACAGTGTGTGTAAGAATAGATTTCTGTGTGTGCTCTGAGCTGTATTCGACTTGTTCTTGTTCTGTGTTGGAGGAAGTGGTGACAGTTTATCTCGGTTTCAGTGTTTGGTCTCGCCCCTAACTGCTACAACCTCACTGGATTCCAGTATGACTGGACTCCTGCTGCTGCTGCTGCCATTGACACACACAGGAAACCTCAGCCAGGGGCCGCCTGATTGGCTCACGTACCACGTGGTGGCGGTGATAGTAGCTCCTTTTATGGTCATGAGGGCCCTCTCTCTTTGACTGGAGCGTCAGGTTTAGCCCGGCTGCTGTTTCTCAGAAACAGAAATGTACACGGTGTTCTCCAGCAGACACACACCCTCCTCCCTCCTCCTATTGTCACTGTATACAGGCCGGCTGCCAGACACTGCTTCTACTCATCACACTCACAGACAACTATTTCAGCTGCACACGTCTGTTTAGATACAGGTTATCGGTCTAATACAGAGGAGTTTCTCCTGCTGTATACACAATATAATAACTGTTTAATAACTGCTTTGAAAATAAAGTGTGTGATATGTGGAGCTGCATTTATCATAAGGTCCGTGTATGTTGTGGGTCACAGGTTTTGGTGCAACAGTGAACAGTGATTACACAACATGTTTCAACACACATCCTGGTTTTAGCACGCGCGCGCTCACGCTTTAAAATGACTGGAGTGTTGTGTAAATAAAATGAAGTGGATTCATGTTGATTTTTAAAAATAATTTTTGTGTGATTAAAAAATAGTGCTTTGTTTGTTTTGCCTGGACAGACAGCAGCAGACAGTTAGGAGTTATGTAATGTCCATTTGGAGGGAGCAGTCCAGAGACGGAGCGTGGTTAGGTGGAGGCGGGAAACCGGAGCACGTGCTCAACATCGTACACGCACGTTATACATCAGCTTTTGTGTTGTAATGTTGTAAATGTACAAGTAAGTTTTTAAAATGTCGGCTCGGTGATTCGTCGCGTTGGTTAAGTGTAATCACCGAATTTATTTTGGTTTACAAACCCCCCTCCCCTTCGCAGGGAACATGGTACAGTCCACAACGCGTCACCCATTGTTTACAAATCAACTCGGGTTGTTGGTTAGTGCCGAGCGGCGTGGTGAGAGCGAGGAGCGGCTCCGGGGCTCTCATTCATCCCGACAACAGAATACACACACACCGAAAACCTCCACCCAGAGACCGGACTCATCTCCGCCACGATGCCCTGTCGGAAGGAGAACTACATCTTTCTGGAGCAGTCCGTCACCGTCGACCCCAAAGAGGTGGACGCGCTGGTGACGAAAATCGGCGAGGCGCTGCAGCTCCACAACAATAGCGGCGGCCACCAGAAGACGGTGTCCGTGTCCATGTCCTGCCTGCACGGGCTCACCGGCGGCGGCGCCGGCGGGGTCAAACCGGCGGCGATCCTCAGCGGCAGCGCGGGAGCTCCGGCGCAGAAACGCAACGGCTGCTGTATGCGGCTCCGGACCCGGGGGCACCGGGGGAGCAGCAGGGCAAGCCCGTACAACATCCCCGGATCTAACGGCGAACAGGACTGGGACCAAATTAAACCGTGGAACAAAAAGAGGATCGGCGTGGAGGAGGAGGACGATCCGCACCGGCTGCTCCAGGAGTTAATTTTATCGGGGAATCTGATTAAAGAGGCCGTGAGGAGGCTGCAGTTCTCCGCCGCGGACTGTGGAGATTTCCCCAAGGCGGCGGACAACGTGCCGTGCTGATAACGTAACGGACGGACCGCGGGGGGGAGCGGGGGGTTTCCGCCGCAGCGTTTCCCCCTCTACCTCCACAGCAACACCGAGACTGTACACACGGACTGTTTAGAGAATAAATTTCACAGGACTGGTAGCTATGTTTTCTAATTTTCATCAAGGTTTTTCATCGAATTCGTCTGCAACGTTTGCTAGCAGTTAGCCTAGCTGACATGCTAGCCACCCGGCTAATGAGCCGTGTTGTTTATGTTTGAATGTCTCCTTGTGGGTCAGACGTCCGGGCTGGGGAGGGGGAGGGGGGGGGGGTGGAAGTTAAAGCCACCAAAAACCCACTTTAACAACAAATATATGAGCAGAAGAAGCTAATTCAGAATCTTTAGAAGGGCTAATGTTAGCCTGTAAGATGTAGAGCTACACATGACATGTATGTTTGTGTGTTAAGATGGAGTCCTGAACAATGGCTGGTGGATGGAGGGATGGTGGAGTCACAGTGAACAGTGGCAGGAAGTCATTTTTTATTCACCACTGCATTCAGGAATTTATCCGGGTTTTTGTGTGTGTGTGTGGGGGGGGGGGGTCTCATGGCTGAAGTGTAAACTAGCCATTCCCTGCTTTGGCAGACCTTTATAATTACACAGGGGGGGTTAGGTGGGAGGTTTAGTAGTCCATTTTGTTTACAATCTAATGCTGGGTGCAAAGGACCCCCCCCCTCCTCTTTCTCTTCTCAGTGGGTCGTCCTTTAACCCTCAGAGCCGCTCTGTTCACCGGTTTACTCGACCTCAACCAGACGGATCAGTGAAATCGAGCCTGTGTGATGCCGGTGTTTTAGCCTTAAGCGGCTCAGGACGTGTTCCCAGGGTCCCACCGCCGGACGCCACGCCGTGCCTCTGTCAGCGGCAGCTCCACGCCTCTCCTCTGGACGTTTATTTTGTTTTCAAAGAGGGAACGTGGACACTTCGGACACGTGGAGGAGTGGGGGCATGGGAACGAAGGAGAAAACACGCCCTGTTCCCACAGGGCTTTGGCTGATGTGTAACTGTTTGTTTGTAATGCTCGGGGTGGGTTCGGGGAGGGAGGGGGTCGGCACGTCACATGACAACACTTCTGTGGTGCTTTCACCTTGTTGGAATTCCCTCCGGGAGTTCTGTTTGTGTTTTTTATTTTCTCCGTTTCTTCTCTGTGTAAAAGAAAAATCACCACGACTGCTTCGTACCGAAGTATCTGATAATGTTCCTGAGTATTCAGGGCCTCTTTTTTGTTGTTGTTGTCTTAATAAACACATTTTTGTTTTTCCAAACCTCTGTGGAGCTTTATTGGAGACGCTGTAGCCTTTCCAGAAACTTCCCTCACTTGTTGAAGTTTGTCTTGTCCTTCATGTGAAGCTGAGTCCCCTCCTCTGCTTCCTCTGGGCCTGTGAGCGTGGACAACGTGGTCTGGAAGGACACATGCTCATTATCAGCCTATAAATACCCCCTCCCCCGTCTTCAGTGGATCACAGCGGGCAGGCATGACACCAGCAGTGAAAAACATGTTTTGCTCCGGTGGCCTCGTGGAGCTCAGAGCCAGTCGAGGTCCCTGCGTGTTGTTGATGGCGGCTCCCTCTGCTGTCGCTGCTCGGTTACTGAGGGTGAGTGTCGTCATCCGTCAGCAGCAGCAGACGGAGCTGACAGCGAGCGGAGGGTCTCTGGGTGGATGTTAAGGTTCAGACTGGAGGTTTCTTACTCCAACAAAAACCAGGGTGAATTTAAAACATCTGCAGGTTCACACTGATGTTTGAAATGTAACGTTTAAAGCTGCAGCATGAGACAAGAAAAGTGCTTTACATGAAGATAAAGGAAGAAAACTTTGAGCATTACTTTCTGTTAACATTTCAATAAACATCCATCGCAGACCAACACCAACCTCCAAATACTCCGTCCACAGAGACCAATCTGCTCATCAGAGAAACTGGAACCAAAAAGAACTGATGCGTCTTTTAAACCAGATCAAGTCTAATTTAAAGAGTCTGTTAAAAAGCGGAGCAGCTGACTGACGCTCTGCAGAACGACGACATCAGTGGATAAAATCAGCCCAAAAATCAAACATCTGCTCAGGCAGCAAACGAAACGACGAATCACCTGCTGCTTCTGCACCGAACACAAACAGTCACAGTAAAAGATGAACTGTATCATTCATCTGAGTCTGATACTGCAGCACTGAGGTGATTACTAACATTTATTTCCATTATTTCAATAATTGTTATTTTTCAGTTGTAAATGAATCATTCAGTCTAAAATGAGGAAAATACTTTTTAAAGGTCAAAGATAAAGCAGCAGATAAACAGTGGATCCTCTGAGTGGAGAGGCTGAGGCATTTTAACCTGATAAATGATTCAACATTTTCCCTCCTGATACAGACTGAGATTCATCTCTGTGAGAACAGAAAACTGATCTGAGAGCAGTGATATCTGCACACACTCAAACTCATCGGGAACGACTGCTTTTATCAGCAGTAATCTGGAGAGTGTTTGGATTAAAACAGGTCTGTTTCTGTCCAACAACAGACGAGTCTCAAACCTTCACATTCAGATTTCATTTTGTCCAAATAAAGCTGCTGTTTAAAAATGTAACTGCAAAGTGAAGTGAACAAACGCAGAGACGATAAAGTGTAAATGTAGAATCTGATCACAGAGCTGCAGTCAGTGAGTCTGACAGTTTCAGTGTGAAGCAGCTCGTCTGTGTGGGCGGCTGCTTTATTCTTCAGGTCGGCCTCCCACTCACGGCTCCGCTGCATCCCTGACGCAACCAACACACACACCGAAGACAAAAATAGCAAAGCTGCGACTGTATTTCTGAGCTCTCACACACTTAGAAAAGAAAAAGGTGAGACCACTCGTTCTGTGCCTGCTGGCAGATCAGGTGATGTTCTCTCCTCGCTCACCTGTCTGACTCCAGGCTGAAGGTGCGTTTGTGTCCGTCTCTGTGAATTCATTCAAAACCAGAAACAACAAGAAACAAATCGACGTTTCGGCTTCGTTTTTCTGACTGAACAGATGAAGACAGCTGTGGAAGAACTGAGTCTCTCTGGTGACATCTGAAGAAAAACATGTGAATAAATATGTTTAAGGAACCAGATCAATAACCTGGAACCACAATAAAATGATTGTTAGTCAAGTTGACGTCCTGGCAGAGTTATCACAGACACAAACCTCACTGGATTAAACTTATAATGTTGAATAAAAGTATAATTATCTTTATTCACTGCATCATAAACAGCATCAAGCATTCACCTCAATTTAATGACCTTGTTCCCACGCCTTATTAGTTGTGCCTACGTGATAGTTTCTCGTCTTTCTGTATTGGAACAATACTCAGACAAAAATCTGTCTGATTTTGACTCAGAATCAGTCGTGTTGTGACAAATATTCCAAAAACATACGCAGTGATCTTCAGCTGCTAAAAAAAGACAAAAAGAACAAGTCCAGAGACATTTAGTGAGGATGAATCTTAACAGTTTAAGCTAAGCTAGCAGCTCTGTGAGGCTGCACTGTGGTGATTTGAGCTAAATGCTAACATGCTGATGTTTAGCAGGTTTATGGTGCGTTCAAGCTGTACTCTAAAGTCAGAGTTTTCAAGTCCCTAGTCTAAAGTTTGAACCTGAACGCCTCCTGAAGTCAGAGCAACCTCCACCAACCTCTACATCAGAATCCAAGATGGCTGCTCCTCACATCAGCAGCAGTGAACTCTCTGCTAATGTTCCTGTTTATAGCAGCTCAGTCTCATTAGTTTACATGAAGTCAGTCAGACACAGAGAACTGTTCAGGTTTTATCTGTGGACATGTTGCTACGCTGTTTGTAGAGCGCTGTTAGCATGCTGGCAACTGGTGTTGCTAACAACCACGAATGACGGCGCAAAATTTCACGTTAATCAGGACTGATTATCATCCACACTGATACCACAGCTTAAATAAACACTGTTAAACACTGTGAATTTAACTGATTCTAGAGCAGAATCATAATTTATTAAAGCTGTAAACCAGTTATACACATCTGGGAGTATAGTTTTGTTTCCTGTTAATAAAAGTTGTTTATTTCCACATAAAGTCTGTAAACTAAACCCTGAGACTCTGTTTGACCCACAGCAGAGAGGAGTGTTGATGTGTCAGAGAACAATGAGGTCAATGTGTTCCTGGTTTCTACTGGAATGAATTCATGAATGAACTTGAGTGAGGAGGTATTTAACTTGTTTGTCAGCTGGGCAGGTCTGTAATTACACGACTGAACAAAGCAGTGGAAATGTACAGCTGCAGCTACACTCACTGTGCTGATATTTAAATAATCTCAAACTCATCAGTTAAAGATGAAGGTTTTCTGCAGCATGAAAGAAGAGACAACGTCCTGTTCCACTAACATCTGCAACAATAATAATACAACCTATTTATACATTATAACAAAAGTCTAAATCTAAAATAAACTGACGAAGCTTTAATTTAATTAACTGACTGTTGTTTAATTGATTAATATGTTCTGTACTAAAGTATATGACAGTACAAGTGTATAGTAGAACATAATTATGAGTTATAGTTCTGCTTTTTTAATGAGACGTTTGATGAGACAAATGAAATATACACATATTAAATGCTATTAATAGTGTTACTTTAGTAGACAAAAACACACAAAAATATATGAAAAGCAAGTATTTAAGCAGATTTAAAGGCCAATATGAATTAATTCTGTTTATTTGTATTAATACTTATTTATTCTGCATGATTGTCTGTGATTGTAATATATTTAAATTTACTTTTTTCTTTTACTTATGTAGATTATTTTAGATTAGAGGCAACTTCATTGTCGTTGCATGACGTAAAAGTGCAGCAAAAGACAGTTTAGTGTTTAAGCTTAAGGGGCTTAAGCTTAAGAATGATCAGTGTGAACAGTGTGAATGAGTGTAACTTTAAAACCTGTTCTTGCCTCAGTTACTGTGCAGTCAACACGGCCTCTGTACTTTTCCCCTGATGAACCAGTTTACATCATCAGATTCAATGCCTCACACTCTGCTGCGGTGTAATGACAGCAGGTGTCCTGTTGGTGGCGCCAGGACACCGTCAAGTTCCCAGACCTGATCCTGGAGAGCACAGCCCTGCTTCCTCCTCATTCCACCTCTGACCAGGCTGCAAAAACTACAGGTCACAGCTGACAGATGCTCAGTGACGGCCCAGTGACGGCTGGTGGTCGGCTGGTGGTCGGCTGATGGTCGGCTGAGTGTATAAGTGTCCTAATTATTTACTGACTGTATAATAATTATAAATAAAGAAGTAATTTACGTTAAACATCATGATACTGTGAAATTTCAGTCACAGTTTTACAACTTCACAAAGGTTTAAATTGGAAAATATCTGAATTTTACGAGTTTTATAGAAAAATCACCACAGGATGAAACTGTAAAAAAAAAAAAAAAAAAAAAAAAGCAGAAATCCTGCAAAGTGAGAATAAAGTCACAGAATCATGAGAAAATGTTGTTTTTTCTTTTATAGCTCTATTCTACTGAAATTTCCTTTTCTCCGCCCTTTTTTTTCCCTTTAGTCACCATAATGTTAATTAATTAAATAAGGAAAATAATAATGAAGTTACTTTCACTCTTTCAAACCTCCAGTTTTAGTTAAAGGTTGTAAAAACACTCAGATCAGAATTTAAACATAAATGAAGCATATTTCCTTTAAACTGTTTGATTCCTAATCTCATTAAACAGCAGATTATAAAATGTCATCAACAGGAGAAAAACAGATTTACTGCAGCTATAATAAGACTGAAGATTCCTGCCAAAGACAAACCTCGAGGGGTGTAGAGATGTTTTTATTTTTTTTTAATGATGTTAATATTTCTCTGACGACCACATGACTCAGACATAAACAGGAGCTCTGTGCTGCAGGCTTAGCCCACGTCAGAGCTGGATTTTAAATCTTTATTTGTGTTGAAGGGCTGGTTGAAATGGAAATCTGAGGGGATAAATTTACACCATGTCTAATGTCACTCATTCAGTCTGAACTGTCACGTAACACCGTGGAGAATGGTCTGAACAGAAGCTGGTAGTAAAAGACGTTTAAAGACACACGAGGAACAGGAAAATCCAGCGTTTAGTGTTTGGTAAAGTGTCAATAAAGAATCAGAATCCTGGATTTACCTTTAAAACCTTGAGAAAATCTGGGATTCAACCTCTGACTGAACCTTTACATGTGTTACTGAATGTAATCTGTGAATTAGCTCTTAGCTGCAAACTGAGGCAACAGTATAATAATCAGTGGTTGTAAGTGAAGCTTTGGCAGTGAATGGTTTTAAACACACAGAGTTATTACCGTTCATTCTCAGGGGAACACCAATCTAACTAAGAAAAATTTAGAAAGGAGTTCAGATTTTGTGTCCCCATCATCAACATCCCTCTAAAAGACAAACAGCATCAAATATTTACATCTGTCATCGTCTTATCTCGGTTTTTCAGTCTCATTAAGACTCATTCATCCTCTGAGCGTCGGCTGTTCAGCTGTCGATGTTTCTGTCTGAGATCACAGACGACAGACGGACGCTGACAATGGAGGATAATTTACAGCAAACTGAGACGCAGCATGAGCCGAACGCACACGTCGTTTTATTTCATCTTCAGCTTTTTTATTCTGTAAGTGGAGCAAAAATAGAAGCTGAAGATCTGAAGTTGAAGAAGGAGCTGTGTTTATTCATGATTCATTTTCCCTCTGCAGCTTTATTATACATCAAAGATGGTTTGTGTGTTTTTGTGCTTCAGCCAACAGGACGACACTACAGAGAGACTTCAGACCAGAGACCAGCTCAAACTCAGGCGATCTGCTCGTTAGCTGCAGTTAACCGTGTTCACCTGGTGAAGCAGGTGTTCTAACGAGGCCCTGAGAGCTGAGGAGCAGACAGGTTGAAGGAAAAACAAACATGAAGTGTCAGTTTTGTTCCAGCCTCAAAAAACAACTTCATCGTCTTTGATTCTCCAGGTTTCTGAGTCTGAAGGTCTGAGCGAAGGTCGGTGAAGCCTGTTGAAGCTTTGAGGTTTTTTCAGCTGAAGAAATCCCATCACACACACACGATCTCCACCAGATCCATCTTAACTCAGCTGTGAACATTTCAAATTAAAATATTTCCACACTGGAGACTAAAGAAAGGCAACATCTCAACACAAAGCTTAAAAATTTCCTTTAATTTGTCACCCATCTGTACGTTCGGTTCTGCTGTTCAGGTGATCGTAATCTGGTGTTCGCGCTCAGATGTAGCAAAAATAATTTACACAATGAAAGCCTGCAAATACAAAAAAGCGCCCTCTGCTGGATCACAAACTGTTAGAGACTGCAGGCTACATTTGGAATATGATCTTTTCACTCCAACAAACGTTCAATTTGTTTCCGATTTTGTTGTTCCAAACCAAAAATCAGAAAACAGCTAATTTTTTGTTTCCGGTTTCTGTTTTCTGATAGAGCGCCCTCTGCTGGATGACAAGCAAACTACTGGAGCCTACGTCTGAAAACAGATCATCACAGCTCGAATATGAACTTTTCACCCAAACAAGTGTTTGAATTTCAAAGAAAAGTGACAACCCATTTACAAACTTTTATCTCCATTAAAACTGAGTTAAAATGAAAAACATAACTGAATCATTTGTTTCACAAAGACCAAATTTCCAGGACGTCTGAAAACACATCATCCAGTTCACTATTAGCCAGATGTCTTATGTCCAGTATATTCCTCTTAAACTACAATAACAATGTTAAACGTGAAAAATAAACTGAATAAATGAGTCTGCACGTGGAGGACGCCTCAGTTTTTCCCTCTGATATAAACTGTAAGGCGTGCAGCAGAGATCAGAGCAGCAGCTCGTCGCCTCCTGACAGGAAGACGAGCGTCTCCTCAGACTGTTTACAGCCTCCAGTTTGTCAGTGTGACACCGTGAACAACATGTCCTCAGGTCTGGAGAAGCTCTGCTGCTGCTGCCGTCAGCTCGACGTCTCCGTCACCCAATGATTCAACTGTAGAAAAAGGTTTCACCTGCAGGAGGATGAACAAACAGGAAGCAGACAGTCCACTGGCTTTAGATAGACTCAATCTGTTTTTAATAGAAAACATCAAACAATAAAAAGGAGCATATTTGTAATCTGTGTGCGAATAACACAATTTTACACTTTGAAATCACATCAGGTGTTTTAATGTCATTAACGAGCATTTTGCTGTTTTAACTCAAACTTTGATCTTTTCCTGACTTTAACCAGGTGATTTTGTGTCTAAAACTAAACATTTTGAACTCAAACATCATGGGAAAGACTGGTTCATGAGCTGCACACAGTTTCAGAATGTAAAGTTGGGTCATTTTTACAAAGATTGATGAGACCAGGTGAAATTATTCCAAGTTTTTGAGTCAGTTCCCAAAGAAAATGCTTCATGACAGAAATGTAAAGTCGAGGGTTTGCTTGCAGCAAATGAAAAACAGAGATGATTGATGTTTTTTCATTTAACAGAAGAAACAAAAAGTTCATAAATGATCAAATGATGTTTTCATACAAGTAGTTGTGCAAGACTTTGACTAAACGTAACGCAGCAAAAAACAAGATATTTTGTTTTTGACTTCAGAAATGAGACGAATACAAAACAAAAAGGAGGAAATCTGAAAACCACCTGAACGTTCTGTGGTTGTGTCCTGATGACGAGGAGCATGAAAAACCAGATTAAAGGACGAGTTTGAAACTGAGGACATTTTGGATTTAAATCAGGAACTGTTGGATCAAAGAAGTGAAGAAGATTTAATACCTGACCAGCTGTTAGAAGCTGCTCTTACTGTTCAGATTTCCATTTAATTCACTAAGAATGTTCATGGTCGTCTGAGGATGAACTGTCGTGAACCACGTTTTCACAGGAAATTAATATAAAAATCTGAGATATTTACGTTTTTTTAATGTGATAATATCAAATAATGATTTAAACTGTGCGTTTTAAAGTGACCTAGTTGAGTCTGAACGTCCTGAGGAGGAACAGTGAGCCCGGCCTCGTTTCCTCTCCTCTCACCTTCTGTCACAGCTGGGAATAACCTGCAGCTCCGTCCTTGGAACGATCTCCATCCACCTCCGCCGTCTTCTCTTTCAACAGAACTGGGCTAATGAGGCGTCCCGGACTGGGAATTCTGGGAAAGCAGGAAAAGATCCGTGCGCTGCGTTGATCCCTCGGCTCGCTGTCCTCCTGTGTGGTCGTTATTTCTGAGCAGCTGACAGGTGAATAAACCTGCAGAGGTGTTTTTAACTCTGCAGGCTGATGGTCTGTCTAAATGACTGCGTCCAGACTGTAACTAATGATCAATTCTGTCATTAATTCATCTGTTTTTTTATTTTTTATCATAGTTTAATCCTTAAAAACACAGTCCGACTATTTTGTCCGATCAACAGTACAGCTGCTTACTTTCTTCTGGACTGTGCTGTACACTCACCGGCCACTTTATTAGGTACACCTTGCTAATTCCAGGTTGGACCTCCTTTTCCTTTCAGAACTGTCTAAATTTTTCGTGGCGTTGATTTAACAAGGTGCTGGAAACGTTCCTCAGAGATTTTGGTCCATATTGGCATGATGATCATACAGACACAGATTTATCATCTGCAGCAAAGTTAGATGATCAAAGATGATCTTCTGCAAACCTAACAAGTGGTTATCTGAGTAACTGTTGCCTTCCTATCAGCTCTATTGACAAGGCATTTTCACCCAGAGACCTGCTGCTCACTGGCCACGCCACATTCAAAGTCACTTAAATCAACCTGAATCTCAGCAGCTCAAGATTTCTAAGGCTTCAGAGTGCTCCTCTATTTTTACATTTTTAAAAGACACGACCTAAAACCTGCACTACAAAGGACTAAAATGACCTGACTTTGAATCGAAGCTTTTAACAGATGAAAACATGAACCTTTATTAACCCGTCTTGCATCAGAATCTGCACCACACACGTCCCCAGGTCTCTGGAGACCAGGTCCTCAGATAAAGAAACTTAACATGCAGGTAACGAGTTGTTTAACTCATCTCCTACCTGAGGACACCAATATATTATTATATTATTATATATATTTCTGTTTGTTTCTGTCTCTACATAGATACTTGAAAACATTTCCTAGGAGTGGTTAATGGTGATTTCAGAGAAGGCTGGGAATCTGACATTGTGATTCATCAGTACTCCTTTATTTTTAGACAATGACAGCCTAAGACAAAGGACTGTTGTCATCTATTTATCCATTTCAAACTATATGTCAAAGTTAGACATTTTAAGTTTAAAAAAATACTGAAATCAGCCTTTAAAATATCCACAAAGTGCAAGTTTTTGACTGTAAACTCCAAAGTCCTCAGCGAGAATAAAGAGGACAAGTCTGAAGAATTCTCAGTGACAGAAATCTTGCTTGGACATCAGAGCAGCTTGCAGCACTTAATCACATCAGTATCTAATAATAAAGACGATAATCCAAAATAAAAACTGGTAGGTTAAAGAAACCCTGCAGAGCAGACTCTCCCTCTGACCCTGTGAAACGTGTGCAGCCTGTAAAGCAGAGCTCAGTCTGAGCTGGTTTGAGGTCAGTTCAGTCGAAGGATCTGCGTTTTGTTACGGCAGAGTTTCATCAGAGTGGCTCCGTCAGAGCAGACGAAGACGAAGAGGAAGAGGAAACACCGGAGGGAATTAAACCGGCTCAGAGGTAAACTGTTATGACAAGCAGAGTCTCTGATCATCACAAGACCTGAACAAAACCCACTTTGAATGGTTAATAGAGTCTGTTAAAGTGTCTGTGATACTCTGCATGTTATAACCTGGAGGCCTCAGACGTTCACATCCAAGATGATTTCTCTGAGTTTAAGATGAAAACACAACAGACGGAGGATTTTACTGCTGCTCTCTGTGGTAACGTCACAAGAGTTGATCAGAATGTGAATGTTAATGAATATTTCCTCATCAGAGGGTGAACATGAGGCTCTGTGTGGACGTCTCTGTAACTTACTAATTCGTTGTGACCACACGGGAGAATACCTGAGGCCTTACCCTCCCAAACTGCAGGGGGCAGCACCTCCACATTCCCAATTAAACAATGTCTGATGTGCGTCAACAGGCAAAAACATGCCACAATAAAAACCTGAAAAATATCCCTTTAAGATAAATTTAGAACAGATAAAAATGTTCGATTAATTGCAAGTTAACTATGCACAAGGACACACAGGATTCATTATGATTAAATGTTTTAATCGATTGAGAGCCTTAAAGATAAAGTCAGAATTAAGTTGAGGTTACGATTAAAGGTAAACGTCTTTACACACTGGGGGAGTTTTTTTTTTCTTTGTGTGCTAATTTTTCTGAGGTTTCTCACCGTGAATAAAGGAATCAACCAATCACAGAGGCTCTGGGTCAAAGGATCCTGGTAGTCAGCCTTTAGACCTTTAGATGATGCAGTTTAGTAATTTTTTTTTGTTTTTTTTTACCACGCTCACTCTCCTGTTCTTTAAACCTGTATTTAATGTTTTCTATCCAGGCCTTTAATTAACAGATTCTGACTCTCCAGTGGTTTCTCTCTCTGCTCCTTCAACATAAAGATTCTCTGTCACATGAGGTCAGATTTACAGCTGTGATGAGTGATGGAAAATGGTTTTTAAAAAGGTTTGTTCGGAGCCTTTTGCTTCCTTTCTGACTGTCTGTGTGGAATAAAAAGATGAGGAGATGGAGAGGCGAGCCGAGCTGGAACTCGGTGGAACGAGGAGGTTCTCAGGGGAACCGTGACAGCCTCGAGGGGGAAACAGGCCTGTCTCGACTGAGACGGCGTTAAGTAGGACAGGAGATTTTTCTCTGAAGCTTAATGCAACAGGAACATCTGTGAGAGGTAACGGCTCGTATCAGGCAAAGGACTGAAAAACAGCTGGTTAAGACCTGATCTGCCTCGTCCATCAAAACATCTCCTTCTGTTTAGACAACCAGGTTCAAACTGGAAGAGTTAGAGTTTAGATGTCAGTTTCAAGTCATGTCACATTGTTTAAATGTCTGAAATAAGGTCTGTGGTTTTAACACAAGCTCAAGACATTTTCAGGTTTTATTCTCCGACTTAAAATCCGTCAGTAAATCCCCCACTAGAAAAGTTACTCTGGGTAAAGAAGAAAGAACGAAGTGTTTGTGTAATTACTCTCATTGCCAGAAGGGGGAGACAAATGTTCCACACTGCAGATTTAATATTTATGTGCAGACCACTAACCCTAATCTGTACATAATTATTTACAAATGTACTCAGTCATCACAACTATAAGTAACTGTACATTTTAAAGCAGCTGTGTCGGATCCTGACCTGGTTTTTCTCAGTTTATCAGACCCAGTTTCACCTTCTCCACAGACCTGAGCTCCACAACAACTAAATCAGTTCCACAGTTCACTCAGAGAAAACTGCTGCAGCTCAGAAACAGGATGTTCTGCTGTTAAAGCTCCGGTCCAGTTACTGAAGAAGGTCCTGGTCCAAACTCTGCATCCTCTCACTTTTTTATCTGCACCATCACTGCAGGTACATCGGATGATTTCCTGCCTGACTGCCTTTCACGACTGACCTGGATTCAGCGTTTGATGCCTCTGGCTGCACAGCGAGGAAAAAAAAAAGAAAAGTGGAACATCACATTTGCATTTTACTTATTTAAGGAGAAAAAAAGAGGTTCCTGTCCACAGAGAGGGCTCACAGTTAAACTTCAACATCAGAGTCAAAGCAGCAAAACTGTTGACTGTTAACAATGATCAGTGTTTGGAGGCAGAGCTGGAAAAAACAAGAAATTAAATGTACAGAATGTAAAAATAAATAAACGTAAATGTAAAATAAATGAGAGCAAAATTCACCACAAGAGCGGAAGGTTTGATTTATGTCTGTTTTAGATTATGTGCAGGGAAACCTTTGCAGCGCAGCTTTATAAAAGGATGTAGGAGTTAGCTGTGATGTCTCCTCCTGGTCACTAGGGGTCCCTGTAGTTTTCTCATGTGTTGCAGGAGATGATTGGAGGCTCGTTACCGGTATGAGCTACACCTGTAGCCAGGTGTGCTCTGCTGGATAAAGTCACCCTCAGTCTGCAGCTTCACTCTGACACACCAGATGACGGCTGTTGTTTCTTTTTGTTTTCACATCTAACAGTAAAACTTAGTTGTAGTTTGGCCTTTCATTCACATGGCAACAGTATTTTGGGGCCTGAAAACACAAACTTTTGAGCCCAGGTTCCATAATATAAACTTTTGAAATCAATCTTTTTTCACACTGGGTGTGTTTTTGTTACGAGCACTTTCACACAGAACGTGAATATTATGCAGCAGTGTTAGAGAACGTTTTTCAGGCTCTGGGTCAAAGGATCCTGGTGGTTGGTCTCTGCTTCTCTGCCTCTCTGCATGGCATAAATAAAGAATTTCTGTTACCAGTACTTTCACACAGAATGTGAATACTACGCAGTGAAAAAGTGATTTTAAATCTGATGATTTCTTTTCTTCATATTCAGCAAAAAACAAACATGAAAGTGGAAGAAACCGTTAAATATTCTGCACACACAGCAGAAGAGAAAGCTTTACCTGCCAGCTTAGTGTCAAATATGTAACGTGCTGTGAAAAGCTTTTGTTATGTAAAAACCTCCTTCATTTGGAAAAGACGTGAGATGGTTTTTTATTTGAGTTTAAAAAAAAAAAAAACTCCTCCACCTTCTCTGCTCAGTGTTTGATAAATAAAGTCATGTTTATGAAGCTTTAGAAAAACTGACGACGTTCTGAGGCCGAAGAACAAAAACACAAAGACATTAAAACGAGAAAATGAGCTGTGGAATATTCGTTTTTTTAAATGGATGACACAGGTTTATAATTATAATTATAGGTTTATAATTATCAGTGTCTCACACCTGGACAGAAAATCGCTGTTTTACCTGAGAGCCTGAAATAAAAGTGTGAAATTAAACGTGTAAATGATGCGTTCGGTGCAAAGCATCAAAGTGCAGGTGTTGTGTTATCTACACACAAACACACACAGTGAAAGCTGCTGGTTCGAGGTCGTCACAGTTTTTTTAAATTTTATTTTTGCAGCCTCTCCCTGAGCAGACGACACCTGAAGGCAACGTCTGTTAAAACACTGAAACAAATCGATGCTAATGAGGCTAAAAACAGACGTAATCATCTCACCTCCACAAACAGAGTGTGTGTGTGTGTGTTTGTTGCCTCTTTGGGACCTTTTCCAGTATAAACACTGAGTGTGTTTGGGACCAAACTCTGGTCCTAACGAGGAAAAACCTCATCTCACAGGTTAAAGGTCGTGTCAGAGATGAGATGTTTATGGTCAGATTCAACCTGTCTGCTCCAGTAGAGTGAGATATCACTGTGTGTGACGTTAAAATAAAATAAAGTTTAGACTTCAGAAGTTTTCTGATATTTACTGATGTTTGATTTAAGGAAAAATGCAAAAATTAGATATAAAATACATGTGTCATGTTTTATTTTTTGATCATTTTTCTTTAATATTCCAACCTTACTTTTAAAATTAAAACTTTTTCTCAAAACTTCAGGATTTTTATGCAGAAAATAACAATTTCTACTCTTGAAATGTTCATTTTTGTCGTTATATCGCAACTTTTTCTCATCAAATTGTCGCAGAGCTCTCCTCATGTTCTTGAGGAGAAAATATAAATGCAGCTCCTGTTTGGGAACAAATGCCTGGTCCTATTAGAATCAGTAGATTTCAGGGTTAATAACAGTTTTTTAGTCCGAGTGAGATCAAGGTTGAGGCTACAAGAAGTCGACATGTGGCCAACCTGATATGAAAACAGGTTTTTATGCTCAAGTGCTTTTCCATCAGCTTCTGAGTTTGAGCTGCGATAAAGAAACACGCAGGAAAAATCCTTGAGAAAGCGAGAACAGCTGCAGCTAATCTGTAAACCAGACCCTGAGAAAGAAGGAGACGTGGTGGCAGCAGCTCCCAGGCCAGTGTTTTTTATTCAGGCGCTTCAGGCCGTTGCTGATATTTGAAAAGACCACTCTGACCCACAGGAGAGTTTGTTCTTTATTGCATGACTGAGTGAAAACAGGGAGCAGAATACAGCCTGAGGGGTTTCTACAACACTCACTAATGCATGTGCAGGTTTAAGGTGGAGCACGGAGATAATGTTACGTCTGGATGAAAATACAACAGGAGAATAAAAAGAGTCTTTTCCACTGAGTCGACTGTTTTTCTGCAGACATGCCTTATAGGAAACGTCTCAGCACTTACTGTCTAAATAAATCAGGGAAATACCGGACCTCTCGTTTTCTCGACGGGAGTATGTTCATCAGTGGTTTTCATTTAGATGCAGAGGTCCATGATGTTCTGGACTCCTTACCCGTAGTTCTTTGACTCAAGACTTTGATGCTGGAGACTTGGGTTTTGATCCCATACGTGCTTCAGTTTCAACAACAACAACCCAAGATGGTGGTCTTGGTTACGTACACAGACCTGTCTCCACAGAGCTGTCTCAGTGCTGGAGCATAGTCTGACTTCGGCTGTTTTTTATTCTTTTACTTTCTTTAAACCAATCACAGTCGTCTTGGGTGACGTTAAACAGCAATGGTGTCCCTGCAAAATAGCTGGTGAGCTAAACCCCGGCTAATAACCCAAAACAAACTTCATCAAAGCTGTTTTCAGTGTGTCGGTTGCTCCAAGGTTGTTGTTGTTTCCTGTACCACAGATATATTAAATATGAACATGAATAAAACATTTCCTCTTATTCTTCTATTCTGAACATGGAACACACACACACATATATATATATATATATATGTGTGTGTGTGTGTGTGTGTGTGTGTGTATAAGGTTGTTTTTATAGAACGGAGTTGCATTAAAATAACAATTTAAAACAAAAATGGCTGGAAAAAAATGTTTATAAATGTGTTAAATCAGCCAAGACTGAGTCATTTTAGACTTTCTGTATTTTCCTTATAAAATCTGTAAAAGGTTTAAAGCAAACAAACAACAGGTGAGAGGATAAAACTGTTGGGATTTGTTCAGAATAGAAACTAAACTGTCAAAATAAACTTTATCAGTCCAGGACAGATGAGACGAGCTTAAACCACAGCTGAGCTGTCTGCTGAATATTTTAACTTCCTGTCAATCGACCTACATTTTTCATCCGACCAGGACCCCAAAGACCAGCTGCTTATTATTAAAGCATCTGAAGACGACAAATTCAACAACCACAGAAACGTTTTGCAGCGTTTAACTGAGCATGTGAATCCTGCGTCTTATTTACGCTGCTCAGAGCTGCTTTTCATTATTTCATCTCAATTAATCAGTCACAATATTGGCCTGAATATGAGGAAGTATATTTGAGAATTTTAGAGTTCCTGAGCCTTTAAAGTGTCTCATTAGCTCAGTTTAACTGGTGGAAGTTTCATGTTTTTCTGCCATGAAAGATGAAAACGAGTCGTTTTCTGCAGAAACAGACTGAATCACCTCCTGCTGTCAGAGGACGTCACAATGAGAAGCTGAGAAAGAAAGTTTTGAAAAATGCTAACAACCAGAAAAAATCATTCTGACAGCTCAGAGAGTCTGACAGGAGAGTAACTGATGTGGGATTTAAGTTTTTCTTTAAAGAAAGTTTTGCACACTTCAGTTTCACAGCATAAAATGTGAAGAGTTTAAATCCAAAAACACTGTCTCATAATTGGACCAATACAGTGATCATTCAGTTTATTAAACATCAGACAACAATAACAAGTGACGACAGCTTTTAACAAACATCCAAAGTTTCCAAAGAGAAGAGCAATAAAATCTCACATTAAGGAGCTGGAACCAGAGAATATTTGACTTTTTGCTTCGGTAAATGATCAATAACCAAAACTGATATTGATTAATTTTCTGTCATCAATCAGTTAACAAATTTACATCATGTTGGATTTAATCTCTGAGGCGAAACACATTGACTTCATTACTTGTCACTTGGTTGGTCACCAGGTTCTGGTCCAAGTGTCAGCTCCTGGTTTCTACCACCACAGTTCCTCTCCTCCGCTGCTCCGGGTGCTCGCCCTCTCTCGCCCCTGCAGCCTCAGCATCTCCAGGACGCTCTTGGCGTAGGCGTCCCTCAGGTTCACGCCTCCCCCAACGCCTCCCTCCCCCACCTCCCCTCCCACTGAGCCGCGGGCCAGCCTCTTGAGCATCTCGCCGTGCCGCATCGCCGCCTCCTTCATCTTCAGGGTGAAGTAGCAGGTGGAGAAGCGGTCGTTGATGATGGCGATGGGCAGTGCCAGGATCAGGATCCCGGACAGGATGCAGAGGAAGGCCAGCACCTTCCCCACGGCCGTGTCAGGACGGATGTCGCCGTAAGCCGACTGTCGTCATGGAGGTCGGTCGCCCACCACCAGGCGGCCGGCACGCTGGTGAAGGTGGTGGCGGGGATGTCATGCTCCAGAGCGAAGATCACCATGGCGAAGATGGAGATGGAGACGCCGAGGAAGAGGAGGAGGAGGCCGACCTCCTCGTAGCACTGAGCGATGGTCATACCCAGAGACTTCAGGCCTGGACAGGAAGGAAGAAAAGTCAGAAACCTCTTCAAGAATTTCAAGGAATTTACCTGTGATTAAAGACTTCAGTAGTCTGGACTAACTGGTGGATTCTCCTCTGCCAAGGGCCAGTTGTCCTAGACCTCGCGTCAAACGATCTCTAACCTTCATAATAATCTGATGGAATAATTTGTTAGAAACACATATTTGTGTAAAGTCTATTTGTGAGTCATACAAAAGCTTTTCTTTGACATAGTCGTCAAAAATTATTTTACTTTCCCTCCCTATGACGTAAAAAAGGGTTTTGGGTTTTCTGACTTCTCAGTTGGAACGTCGTCAACTCAGAGGTGATGCAACTTCCAATTCTGACTTGGAACGCAGCATCAGGTCCTGTTTACACAATAGTTTTAGCATCAAACAGCAAACCTTTGTTGGGCTTTGACTTTTCGTTTCACTCGTGTTTCAGGGCCTGAAAATACAAACTTCTTAAACCAGGTTCCAGAGTGTAATCATTCATAAACACCACCCTTTCCATCACCATGAAGACAAAGATCGTTTCAATAACGCTGTCGTATGAACATGGAACTTATTTTTTAACAAAACTGTTGTCATGTAAACAGCTGATGATGTATTGAGCTTGGTATGCAGTTCATGTGTGTGTTTTATGCAGATGATACTGTTGTGTACATGAGAGATTTCCACTGGTTTTATTCAGTTTGAGGAGCTGAACTTGGATTATCGATGATGACTCTAAGAATTTGACACCAGGTATTTCGGGTTATTACTCAGACCTGTTTGGTGCCTTATCTGCAAAATGCTTCATATTGTATCATGTATTCTTTAATATTGTGATGCATCAACATATTGACCTTTGTGTGTTGTTGCTGGTCAGAGGTGCAGCCGAGTTGTTTCTTGCCTCGAAAGGCAGAGAGGGAAGTTTGAAGACAAGGTGTGGAGATCATGGCAGGGCTGTCTCAAATTATATTTTTCATTAAAACTTTTGAAAAGTTTCTGTCTGAAAACGAGTCGTTTTTCTATTTTTAATCCATAATTAGCTGCATGAAAGTCTGACACATCAACTTCAGATAACAGCTGATCTGCAGTCCTTTTTTTCATTTCACTTTCACTCATTTTCTAAATAAGCTTCTGTTTGTTGTGTTATTTCTCTGCAGTGTGATCCTCCTCATCTCATTCTCAGAGTCTGAGGACTGAATCTGTTCAGTTCAGGAGCAAGTAACAACGAGAAACAGCAAATTTATAAATACACCCACGTTCGAGCCGCCGTTCACACCACCAGAATGACTTGTCATCTTTCTGTTCTCCTCTGAGAGAAAAGAAAAATGAGCTTTGGTGCTGAGTTTAAAGAGGATTTGAGATGAGCTGGTGAAGAGGTTTTCTTTAGTGTTAAGGACAGAGAGTGTTTACTGCAGCTGAGGAAGCTGAATCAGAGCAAATCAGCTGCTCTCGCTTCGGTTTTAATGATGAAATTTAAAGAAGAAAAGTAAGAATGAAATTTTAAAAACAGGACTTTTTTTGAATTTTGTCCCTCTGGGCTCAGACCCAGACGTCATATTCTGCAGAAGAATAAATGTGCAGGTGAAAAAACGATGTGTTGTTCTAATCTAATATTCATGCAGACAGATGAGCAGAGAGACACTGAACTCTCTAACATCTTGTCTGCAGAGTAAAAGCAGCTTGTTAGCAGCTGTGAGTGTCACACTGAATCTGTTCAGCCACTCAGAGCTCACAGGTTTAACTCTGCTCCTGCCTCAAATTACTCAATTATTTCCCTCAAATTAATCGTTTGGGTGCACAAATTAACAGAATGGAAACAATCTGTTATCAGCAAAGAAATCTCCAATATCCAGAGCACGGCTGCACGAAAATCTCTGCATGAGCAAAACAAAAAAGGGTCAGGATAAAGGAAACCATCCTCCCCTGGCACCTTGTCATGTCAGATTAGGGACGTTTGTGTCGGACCATCTCTGACCTTTGTTCCTGAACTTCTTCGTGTGAACAGCACGACGAATGTCTGCAAGAGGAGACTGTCTGAGAACGTACACCATCTATGAAGCATCTCTCCAGTCCACCTCCAGTTTGTGACCTCTGATTCAACCTGCACTTTGCAACTTAACTGGGAGAGTCCCCCAGTAGCCAGATTTTGGTGAATGATTGCATCCAATCTTCCCAAGAGTTTTGACGATACAGTCCCCTATTCTCCCTTTATCCTACTGTTAAATGTCTTATCCAGCTTTAACCTCACACCAAGCCATTCAGCAGCAAAAATCTGGTTTCTATCTGCTGGAAAACTCCACATATTCTTTCATTTCAAGCATGGATTTGAACAGAGCATGTCTGGAGCTATCGACTGTCTATAGGCATGAGACCAACGAATCAGTGGAGAATCTGTGAACTTCCATTTCTAATGAACTCAAAACATTTCTATCATACCCTCATGTTGGGATGGATGGTCTGGATTCTGGGTGGAGATTGGAAACCTGGGAGTTCTTTTCTTTCTTGCATAATTTTTCCCCCTTTTTCCTTATTTTTATTGATACAACCTTTTGTTCATAATATGTGTGGAGTATACGGAGCCTCTCTGCTGACATTTGAAGGAAAGAAAGAGTTTCTTAATGCATGGGAACAAGATCAAATTAAACGCCTCTTGTTGATAATTACTCCATGCCTGATGGCGAGTGACTGAAGTCCTTGTAATTCATTCCAAGGCTAAAATAAATCAAGTGAAAATTGTCCATGTTTGGAGCAGCTACTGATGATACTCCTACAAGTAAGACAATAAACAATTGACTAATAAGAATTTTATTCATTGATCTTGTTCCTACCCGTTATTAACTCTTAGTCACGCCATGTTTTTCTTCTTCAAATGTCACCAGTGGGACTCTGTAGAAGTATGTGTTTGTAAGTTGGACTTTTATTTTGTTAATTCCTTGGTAAATGATATCTTATGTTGTGAATGGAATTTATCTGACAGACACTGGTGGTAACAGGAAAGGTAATTTCCTGATCCAAAGTAACAAGTTTTTGTTTAATGTGTTTAGAATTATTGACGTTTATTCTAATGTGTTGACTTTGTGCCTTTTCCTTTGTTTACTGCTCTGTGGTTTCATGAGATTCACAGGAAACAGTGTGTGGATACTACAAGGTGTCAAATCCATCCTTTAACCCTAAAAACCACCTCCTGACTGAACCCTACAATGATGCAGTTTCCATAAATGAACGATCTTCGTCTTTGTTTTCTTTCTTGCATTTCCTTTGTCAGTCTTTGTCTTCTTCCTCTTTCCCTCTTCCCTTCACCTCCTCCCCACTCTTTCCATGTTCTCTTCTATTATTCATGAGTTGAGTCCAGGGATCATCTTCTTTCCCAAAATCACCCAGATCAAAGCACTCATGGTCTGAAACACACAAATACACTCATGCACATACAGTATAATCACACACACACATATCATCTCTCTCCTGAAGGAATTTGCAAAAAAATGAATCAATATTATTTTTTTCTCGTCTCTGTCGTCCTCAGAAAACCTCCCGGCTGTAATCTCACAGCAGCAGCTTCTCACCGAGGAGAATTTCGATTTCTTTTCCCCCCTCTCTCTCTCTTGCTCCCTGTGGATGTTCACGTCATGTAGTTGAAACCCCCTGACAGGCCGGGAATATGTGTGAATAAAAAAGCACAGTCGTCTCCTTCAGATGCTGCTGATCATGTTCCCCTCAGCGAAGTGCTTCACCTGCTCAGACGAGGTCGTATCTGCACCACAGCTCCTGACACCAGAGTTTTTATCTGAACTTCATGACATCTATTTTTAAAAATGACCCACATCTTGTTCTTGTTTATTATCCTTCAAAACAACCTGCTTCTCGGTGTAAAGAGTCTGTCACATTAAGAAGACAGGAAGAGAAGGAAATACTGTAATTTTCTTTTAAATGCTAAAAGAGCTGCTTTCCAATTCATCCAGGAAGATGAAATACAACATGTTCTCTCCATTAAAAACTAATTTATTATTGAAACTGTGGTTTCCTATGCTAGGTGTGAGAGAGTTACTCATCGTTCCTTAAGGAGTTTGTTTTTAATTGAACTAAACAACCTATTTCCACAGTTTTTAGTCTGGACAATAAGTCCGATAATAAACAACAGAGAACAACACACTGAGCAACAGGTAGACAACAACAAGATTGGTCTCACTGTCGCATCACTATGCTAATTACCCTGTTTACAGCTGGCATTAAAATGTATTTTGTGTGGTTGGATTGTAACCGGATCACGCTTGACCAGATTAAAGTATGGACTGGGACAAACAACTGTTATTGTCATTGACATCGAAGACAGCTTCCTATCCCAGGCAGGCAAACGCAATAATACAGCTACTGGACAAATTCAAATTTGACCTGATGATGGCGCAAGAGGAAAAGTCAGAGAATCACCAGTGGAACATCGCCACAAACCATCCAATCGTTTCACTCAAAACCAAAACAGTTAACCACAAGAAAAAGAAGAGGATCTCCAAGGTTGATGGGATCGACCCTCTGGGGACCTCCACTGGCACGGACATCCATCAAGCCATGTTGGCTCCATGTTTTGATGTGTTTACCTGTCAAGTGTCGTCCGAGCTTCAGCATGCGGAGCGACCTGAGGAGTCGGAGGACCTGCACCACGCGGCCCATGTTCTCCAGCTCGGTGGTTCCTCCATGGAGGCTCTCCACCACCAGCGTCACGTAGAACGGCAGGATGGCCAGGAGGTCGATGACGTTGGGAATGCTGCGGCTGAACCGACACTTATCCCTCACGCAGAGGAACCGAAGAGTCAGCTCACCCGTGAACCAAACCACGCACACGTACTCCAGGGCGTCGAACAGCACCGGCGCTCCAAAACCAACATCGCTCACACCAAAGTCCTCCCCTAAGTCCAGAGAGATGAGCACCATGTTGATAACTGACACCACCACGAAGAAGATTGACAGTCGAGCCAAAGGTGCGAGCAGCTCGTGATGAGTCAGGTTTCTCCAGAAGGTCCCACAAGCGCCGGCGGAGAGCCGGGCAGGCGGCGCCCACAAAATCCTCATCGCCATCGTCAGCCTCAAACTCTCTCTGCACATCGAGGGTCTCCTTCTGCTCCTTGCGACGGTAGTACCGTTCAGCGGCAGCAAGGGTTGATACGAAGCTCGTCGATGCCCCAGTACTCAATCTCCTGCAGGAAGGAGATCTCGCACAGCTCCTCCCTGACGTGCAGGTGACCCTGTCCGGTAGTAGTTCATCACATACCTGAAATACAAAGAGACTGGTAAAGATATGAGACTCAGGAGAGAAGCAGTAACCCATGAGCTGTAGAGTAACGGACAGAATTACCCTGGCCAAGACTAAACATGGAGTTGGTCTTGCTCACACTGTGATGATACCACCAGCCAGGTGTAATAACACCTGCACAGTTTGGACACAACCCAATATGTTAAAGATCACCTGCTGCCTCAGCCTGTCCACCAAAAAGCTGCAGACGAACCCTTTCTCCTGCAAAGAAAAAGTATGCAAGGTGTTCATATTCTTAAAAAAGAACGTCTGTGCTGTCCTTTGTCTGAACTCAGACTTTAGAGTTTATTTTGGGTTGTAAGCTGAATGGAAGTCGTCACAGTTTTAAATTCCGTGAGGACCTCATCAGTTAATGAGAGCTGACAGCACACCTGTGAAGACGACCTCCAGTGTGAACATCAGGTGTTCCTGTGACTCAAACAAATGTTTGACTCGAGGCAAAAAATACACTGGAAACATCAAGTAAACACTCAAGTTTAGTCTGCAGTTCAGGCATCAGATAAACCATAAATAAACTGACCTAAATCAGAGGTAAGTGCAGTTATGTAGGTTATTTAAGTGTGGAAAGTTTGTGTCTAAGGAGGGAGGAGGAGGCGCCACCTACTGGAAGGTCTGTGAGTTTCGGTCGAAGAAGAACTCGTTTTCCAGAAAGTCAGCGTCGTCGCAGAGCTCCAGCACCGAGTCTCGGCTGCAACAGGCCAGTTTCCCCAGCCGGGTCTCCGGGTAGGACGCCAGCAGCTCCTGGGACAGGACGTAGCGACTCCCCCCAACGTTGACGGTGAAGAAGTCGAGTGGGTCTCTGACGCAGGACGTCGTCGTCTCACTGAAGAAAACACTGGAGTCCAGAGACGCCGTGGAGGAGCTGTCGCTGTAGAGCTTGGCCCTGCCACCGAACTGGAGGGCAGGCTCATGGTGGAGGACCTGAAGGGTGAGAAGAGGCGGGAACAAACAGAGCAGGTTCATTTCAAGAGGAGGCAAATTACTCCTTCAGGGAATTTTAATAAAGCTGCATTGATTGATCTATTGGTCCCTTTGGGGCAGAAAAACTCCTCTGGGAGGTGAAACACCCCCAATCCCTGACTTATTATCAAACTTCAGACTTTGCTTTTGTGACCTGGGTAATAAGATTTTGAAAGTTGCCCTTTTTATCCGAGGCTAGATTCAGTATTGAGTAGCTGATAGAGAATTTTCTAGAACTTAAAACATTTTCAAGAACCTTTCAGGATTTTCTAGAACTTTCTATTACAGCCTAATCTGACAAGTGGTCCATCTCAAAAGACATAAATAGTGTGTGGTCTGGTCTTGGCGTTCATGTTACTTGTTACATCTTTGCATAAAAAATGCACTTACTTTTATTTTTATTGTAACACTTTTTGTCATTTTATGTTGTTTTGTATGTTTTTATTTGTAATATTCACCCATTGCGTCTCCATTTTTATTCGTTGTACATCTTCTTGCAAAACACGAGTAGATTTAAAGATACATACATTTCAGCTACTCTGCTGTTCACCAGTAGTAGTTGTTGTAGTGCTGCTGTTGTTAGAAAGGATGGGGATGTTTTCAACTGGCTCTTTCCA